>NW_009614584.1:0-26606 GCF_000690535.1 Cariama cristata | reverse complement strand
CAGCAGGATTTTAATGATGATACCACTAGTGGTTCGTTGAAGTTGGCCTGCCTGCAGGGCTACTTCACTGCAGCTAAGTGTGAAGTTGGATATGCGGATTCCCAGCCAAGGGGCAAATATCAAAGTCTGGCCCAGATAGAAGGTCTTAGAGTTTGGATGGGGAAAGAGATTCCACCTTTTACTTACATCTGTATAGTTTCTAGGGTTGAAAACAGATGCAAAGCACAACATGTTATGCTTGCTTTATTTCAAAGCAGACACATACTTCTGTGCCTTGGGTAAACCAGTTATTTGCAAAATACACGTAAGTTGTTTTAAAACATAATGAGAGAATCAGAGCTATGATAGGTATGAAAATAGTTACTTAAAAGAAGTAATCAACTATGGAGGCTATAATGGGAACATTTTTTATGTTCTGATATGAAGTCTTGTGTCTTCACTAAGGTACATGGAAAAATAGATATGTTTATTCGTTACTGCAGCAAAACAGACTTCCCCCCCCCACTTGTATGGAATGAACTCTAAAAAAATAGAAACAAGTGTTATCTGTCATATTAGGATACTGTCCTAAATGTTTCACCTGTACTGGAAATTTAGATATCAAACCTGTAATCAGTTCAGAAGTACACTCAGGGAGCAGTAAAGATCAGGGACCACTGAGCAGTAAAACCCACTTCATATTTTATAACAGAGAATTTTCTGAAAGAAAAATTTCACTGAGTGTTGATCTCTGCATCCTCTGATATAGGAGTGTAAATACTTCCGTAACAAATACAAGACAAGTGATTTTTAGAGAAACTTTTTGTAAGTAAATTTTAATGGGTTTTAAGATGTGACACTTTTTCTAAATTTTTGAACTCTCTATAAGACCAGCATGTTAATCATATATCGCGCCTGTGTCGTCAGAGAATAGTGTGACAGAAAGATGCACCTTAAGATAGATGGACAGATGTTTTTTTTTAAAAAACCTTTGATTAGAAATTCTAATAGTCTAAGATGTATTTTCACAAACTGTTGCTTCAGCAGTAGCGTCACAAGCCAAGATTTTCACATGTTTAACAACTTTCAATATCTCAGTTTTTGACTATTCCTTAAGAACATCTGGTATTCAGAGTGAGTACTAGGCTTTTACTGAAAGCTGTTCTGCTTTAGAGAATTCAAAGCTTGGGCTACCTTGCCACCCCCAATCAATACTGTTAAAATCTTGTCAACCAATATTAGTGTCATGTTACTTTCATGATAGGTGAAGTTTTGAAATCTTCCCTTTGATTGAGGTCTACTTTTTCTGAAGTCCATAGCCAGCCTCCTACCCAGATATGAAGGCTGAACGAGCCAGCAGGTCCACAATGGCAGTGTTAGTTGCCAGCAGAAGGTCTTGAGAATAACACTGAGAAAGGGCTTCAAGAAGGTTTACTAGTCAGAGTAAAAATAGTTTTGTGGTTGTTTTTCTCATCTAAAATTTCCTATGTGAAGATTTCTCTTAATCACCTGACCAACAGTGCAAAGTACTTGCCTGTCATAGTTCTGTCTTTCCCTGTCCTCCTGACTTGAGTGATAATTTTTTATTTCATAGCTGAAAAACCTACTGAAGTTAAAGAAGCTGTGTCCCACTGCTCCAATGTCAGGCTAAGCTCCAGCCTAGAGACAGTCATTGCGCTAAGTGCACAGAGGAAGTTAAGAACAGTAAGCAGCCAAAGAAGTTTACAGCTTGGGGATGCAACAGGGGCTCCCTCCAGCTCAGTCATGATGCTACTCTGTCTGTTGGCCAGTCTGTGCCAGGTAATAATAAATAACTCTAATGATAGTCTGATTTTAGAATCCCAGTGCCTCTTCCCATGGTACTGTTGGGCTCTTCTGTTACGTCAGAAATTTTATTAATACCAGAAGGGCTGGCAAATGGATTTTGGGTTTATTGACATGGATATGCCTGTAGGACTTAAAGGAATAGTGCTATGACCAAGTATTAGCATCCAGCATGGTCCCAGCTTCAGTCCTGGAAGACTGTCTTCCTGTATAACTGTTTCCATCTTGTATAGCAAAATTAATTCACCTTCTCCCAAAGGTGTTCAATAACAACATTCAAAAGAGCTCAAGGATTTTGAAATTACTTGGGAATCTGTGCTATCATTGTGCAGTGTCCCAAGCATAGTCAGCTCAGTGTTACTGCTTTACAACTGAGATTCTAGACTGGGGAGGAGGAAGAGATTTTGTAGTAATAGCAATGACCAAACTTAAACATTAAGACTGATAGCTGAAACAGGTCTATGACTCTGTGGTTTATTTTATTACAGTAATAGTGAAAGTTTGTCACTAATTGAACTCACTGCTTGCACTATATTGGGGAGAGAATTTCTGAGTAAATTGATTCAGTGACTCTCTCTTACTATGAACATATTCTTGTAGATCCTTTCTTGCATCCTAACAATAGTAGCTACATATGCATTTTGGTTAGAGTGAAAAATAGGAAACTGCAAAAAGCCACCAGTCAAGACTCCATGTGGGTGAATGGTTTTTGCAAGTGTACTTACAGGGATTAACAGGACCTAAAGCCTTACACGTACTTTTGAGTAATGATACCATTTTGCTAGTGTCTTTCTAAGCAGTGCATCTTCTTGGCCATTTGGAATTATAATATATTGTAACAAGTAACAAAGTAACTCTGAAGAAAGACTTCCTGTCTAATGACGTAACAAACAGCTTGAGTCTGAAATTGATTTTTAGATTATAAAGTTCAATTTAGAAAACAAAATCAGAGTTACCTGTAGGCCAGGATTGAAAAGACGTGAAGTAGCCTACTGGAGGTAAACAGGGCTTCTCCTGCTTTTCACAGGTAAATTTCTTGAAGATCTACTTCTGCTTTTCTACCTACAGTAAAGTTACTGCTTTTCTACCTACAGTAAAGTTACTGATACACAACTGGTGAAAACAGGAGAAAGAATGTTCTATTTCCTCTCTGGTTATAACTTTATAGGTTTCGATACTTCAAGGTCTTTTACTAAGACTTTTAGTGTATGCAGTTCTATTGAACAGATGGAAGTCTT
The DNA here is from genome assembly GCF_000690535.1 of Cariama cristata. Taxonomy (NCBI): domain Eukaryota; kingdom Metazoa; phylum Chordata; class Aves; order Cariamiformes; family Cariamidae; genus Cariama; species Cariama cristata. The sequence goes on along the minus strand of NW_009614584.1, from coordinate 23,565 downwards.
CAGAGAAAGATAAATGTATACGTACAAGATTCGATGTTGTATTCTGCAGATGAATTACACTTGTATTCTCTTTATGAAATGTTTACTTATTTGAGTCTAATTTCAGGCTTGAGGTTTTTGGATGTTCTTCAGTCTTTCCTGTTTTCCACGCAGGCTGTCTGAGGTGTTGCATAGCAAGCTGCTCATCTCTGCTAATACATTGTGCCTGTTGCTTACACTGTGTCTCACCTGCTTCTTCTACAGGAGATTGTTTTGCTTTGTGTATTTGTATTACATGTTGGCAATTATTATTTCTCACAGTAGTTCATGATTTCCAGCTCCAAATGTTTGGGAGTTATTACAGGCTAATAGTTTTTCCTGTCACGGGTATTGCATTTTATTTATTGGCTGCCAGAAGCAATATGATGGCTTTTATAACTCCATTAGTCAACATATACTTAGCATATTTAAGATTCAAATAGCAAGCCTGTTATAGATGATTTTGATTTAATATGTTTCTTTTCAGTCCAGCAGTCTGACCGCTATCTTCAGAATTAATGATCTCATTTTTAAGTATTAAGCCCTTCTTGCAAAAGAAGAGAGATGTCTGGTGACATAGTTTTTGTATGGTTAAATTTGAAAAACCTGTACATTGTATACCATTTACAATGTTTCTGCAAGGGCTAATGGACAAAGTTTTAAATAGTGGTATGCAATGTTTCTGAACTTCTGGATTTCCTATGCTCATGCATTTAAATTAATCTTCTGAAAAGTGAAAGGAGTATAATTATAATTTTAAATCTTTCTTGGTCTTTTTATAAAAAGCAGGAAGGAAACTCTCTGATGGCAGACTTGAATATGCAAAGTATGTTACTTTTGAATAATGATGATGATGAGGTTGCTCTGTGTTAGTTGCAATAATTACAGATTTTTTTTCAATAATCATACCTAATAGTACTGGGAAGGAGACTGAACCAAATTTGACATATTGCCATAGAAAGGGTGGATCACAACGTGGGTTTTTTGTGTTCGTTGTTTCCCCCCGCCCAATGCTGAAAGGAGATCCGGGAGGATTTGGCAAAGCTACTAAAAAGCATAAAGGAAGAGCTTCAGAGTTGCTTTTGTAAAGGATGGTAAACATTTTAATAAGTCGTTGTGAGGCAGCTGTATTCCATGTTGAAAAATGCTTAGGAGATGCACACAATTTAAAATAGATGCCCCATCAGAAGGTTATCCAGACAATATATTAAGTTCTATTGTCGTAAGTTCTTAGGTATATCAAAGGAGGAAGAAAAACCTGCAACTATTCTGCCAGTTTGTGAAGGCAATGAGAAGTATCTGAGTGGTGTGCAATCTCTTCGGGGTTGCTTCTGCTAAATATGTGCACTATAGAAGGCCCAATAAATTATGGTGCTTGTGGAAACATGGGATTTTCTAGTCATAGTGATTTGTTTATTGCCACATAGAGGCTTCTGTGAACATATTTGTTAATTATGTGCTTCTTTCCATAAAGAAAAAAACCAATGATCAAATCCTAAGCATAGATACCGGGACATAGACCATAGGTTATTTATTGCAGTATCATGGCTCCAGCAGTGGTCAAATGGAGTAACAGGGCCAGCATAATGTCATTCTCCCCCAAAATACTTTCCCAGCTTTCAGTTTTAAGTTCAGATTGCTCCTCAGTCAAAGATGGAGTCTTTATATTAAGTAGACCTCAGTGGGTTTAATTTGTTCGGTTGCTTTTTGAATGCATATGTGTTGGTATGTTCTAGCAGCGGGAGATTCTGCAGGTTAACCGTGTGTTATAAGGAGAATTGCTGGCTTTTGTTTGTTGGAACCTGTCACACAGCAATGCCATTTATTGCTGGCTAATTCTTGTATCAGGAGTGAATGAGTAAGCAGTCCCGGTTTACCTTCGCTCGGGGTTAGTTTCAGCCTTCTGGGATTTGCAGGCATAACCCTCCAAAAGCACAGGAACTTTAATTTAAATGGTGTGTAATGGGACTAAATGCGCATCTGAAGATGCACGTTAAAAAGATTAGAACATTAATCTGCTCATCATGGTTTCTGGACAAGAGTACAAAATGTAAAAATCACAGGAATATCTTGCATACATGCTTGCATAGAACTGTTCAGAATGTGTTGAGAGAGGGAGGGTTGAGTGTATGTTCATGCAGAGTTTCTGTTTGGCTAATTTTTACCAGTCTTATTAATTTGAATTTGATAATGCACAGATACTACTTGTAAGAAAGCCAATGATCCTGTCATGTTATTTTCCTTTCCTAGCTGCGACAATTAGTTAATATGTGCATCAACCCGGATCCGGAGAAGCGACCAGACATAACCTATGTCTATGATGTAGCGAAACGTATGCATGCACACACTGCGAGCAGCTAAACAGACATCAGATCATCAAGAAAAGAGCAGAAATAACCAAGTATTTTAAATAAATCATCCCACCTCTTTGTGTGTTACAGAAATGTGATTATTTGAAGCTTACTGTTGTGCTTTGAATTGTAAACCAATTTATATACACCCTTTGTTGTTTTCTGGTTATTTCTATTTTTTGTATTTTTTACTAACTTGCAGGTGCACAACAGATTTAAATATGTAAAGCGTAACTTTAAAAGACACCAAGAACCACTGTTTTCCATGTTAAGTGGGTTCAAGTATATTTTCTTTAATAACAAAATTGTATTCAGTTGGGCTTCAGTTCTAACATACAGTTGCACTTTTGCACATGATACAGATATTAGGCTTATTATTCAGAAGCAAAATGTCTGAATCACCTTTTTAGTAATTTATGGAAAGTATGAATCAGCACAGTTTATTTTAATCTTTGTTCTAAGAGGAACATAATTGTTATAGAAAGTTAGTGTATTTTATATTGAATTGTAGTTTGCAGTTCTCAGCGTAAGAGTAGACAGGTGATAGGATTAGTTCTCTGCTTGCCAAATGTGATGGGAAAATAGTTTCAGGAAAAATCGTCATGCTGCAATTTTTGTAACATCCCTTCTTGTTTTGTTATTCTGTCATAATGCACATAAAACATTTGTTGGAGGTTTTCTGGGAAAATTTAATCTGTTGATTCGACAATCTGAATGTTTTCAATAGGCTTGTACAGCACTGCCCTGGGGCAATAGGAGTCTGCATAGTTAAGTCGTAAAACCATGCAGATGCTTCTTGTAGCAAATACGATTCTTTTGAGGCTAGCGTTTATGAGAAGGTCTGATTAAAAGGTGCAATCCTTAAGTTACAATTTCCCAACTGTTTATGTATATGTCACTGTTTGTAGATTTTTGTGTTTAAGATAACTTGAGTGACCTTATAGTATATTTAAATTTTAATTTTTTTTAATGCAGAACCCTTTTGGAAAAGATATAATAGTGTAATATAACACAAAATGTATTCTTCATGAATCTCTGGTTTTGTATACTATATCCTGAGAATTAGTTTTATATTTAGCAAAAGTAAATTTTAGCTTTTAACTTTAAGAGAAAATTGCCACTTCTTCATTTAAGAAATAAATATATATGCAAAATGTCTTACAAATAATTCATTAGTTGAAACGGAAATTCAGAATATTTTTGTTAGATCTTAGTACCTTTTTGGCTATGCTTGAATAGTATTTTTATTGTTAAGGAAGGAAGGTGTCTTGTTTTTAAATGTGGTAAAAATGGAGAATGGACTGAAATTTCTTGAATTTCAAGACTGAACTTTTAATACAAAACTGTTAAAACATAATTATTACCAGTGATGTTGCTAAAAAGCTGTTACAGTCAGTTAAATATTTTTCTTTATGTAGGTAAAAAGAAGTTCAAATAAAAGCAATGGTGTGTACATGCATACACATATAGGTTCTAGATGCAGTCAGTTCCCTGTACGATCTGATTTTTTTTGTTTGTTTCTCTGTGCAGGTTTAATTTTTGATTTGATACAATGCTCAAAGAATCAGCTGTGGGGTTTGTGGATGAAATGTTCAAGTTAGGTCAGGGACTGTTCTGGTTTTGTATTTTTTAAAAATACAAATACTATGGAAATTGTGTTTGGCAAAATACAGGAGTTTTTGAATAGTATATGCCAGATCATCAGCTTATCTTAATGCATTTTTTTAAATTTTATTTTTGTTTCCAGATTTTGTAGGATGAATCCTTAGTTTTCCTTCTAGCTTCTGTATATACTTAATCTTGTAGGACTTCAGTGAAACAATTTGTAGGGAAGAGGTATTTGAGAAACCTTGCTTTGTGCCTAGCAACCTCTAGATTTGTTTTCATTTATTATCTGATTATTGAATTTTAAAAATTATGATTATGTTCTATAACAATAGTTCATATGTCATAGAATAAAATGGTTTGTATTGGAAAAAGCAGCACAATACTTGCTTGACTGCCAAGATTAGCTCTTAATATGCACAAGTACTCAAACCATTTTTTTTTTCTGAAATGTACTAGAACATTTAAAAATCACTGAAAACAACGCAACACAGTCAGACTATTTGAATCTAGTGTTATGCATCAAGTATTGAACTTTTCCTGAAAGAAACCAATAATAGATTTATTTTTTTTTTATTCCCCCTCCTGTCTGGAAGGATACATTGAGTAAAGAAATCATGAGTTAAGAGTTAGCAAATGTGCATACTTCAGCATTTAAATTTTTTATTGATTGGGTTTTTTTAATATTAATGATTAAATCTTGTACAGAGGAAAAGAAATTGTTGTTCCTATTTTAAAAATCTGTAAAATGAATGGTACAGATGACTCTGGTACCAAACTTTATAATTAAGAAGCCCATATGGGTTAATAGAACTGCTTATATAATTAGGGATTGTAGAATCTATCCCCAACATAAGGCACCTGGTAACATACGAAAATGGTAAGTCTGTTATAACACTCCCATGTGTGCTATTCACGTACAAAATATTTTCTTTTATAAAACAGCATTCTATTTTTCATATGTTGATGGTGGCATTTGGCACTATTTATTTTAAGCTATGGCATTATGTGTTTATTTTCTGTAAAGAGAATGTGTTGCATTCCTAACCAAAATGTCTGAGTAGCTCTTCCTTTTATTTTAGTAATGCTACGGTATTAACTTGCTTCATGAGTGAACTTTGTGCTTTGAATGACATTGCATAAAATCTTTGTCTTGTCTTGAAAGCTCCCCTTCTGTGCAGTAGTATAATAGAAATAAAACATACAGATATTAAATATAATGTAAAAATGATAGTGTTTCTATGATATTTTTTCAAACTTTTCTTGTTACAGATACATATATATGTTACAGTAGATGCTACCTATCTTGTGGACAGTTTACTGTTTCCAGTAGTTGATTATAGGTGAGTTTTCTTGACTGTAACAAAACACAGTAGATTCAAAAAATCTATTTCATATTATTTGTCAAAAATTTATCTAAAAATACTGCATCAGGTATATTCACAATTAACCCAAAAGAGTGTTTTATCTAAAATTTAAAAGCAAATTAAAATTATTTTCAAACCATATAAAGTATCTGAAAAGCATAAAAATAACAAAGAACTCCCATTATGACCCCAGTCCTGTGAGCTCTTGTTTATAAGTAGTCTAGTTTTTATATAATTTCAGTCAGTGAACCTCATATACACACATGAACAAATAGTAATCAGTAGGGTATATAGAAGTGATGTGCTCAGCTCACTTTTATACTTTCTATATGTCACTGGTTTGGTAGCAAGGAGTAATGTGGTTTTTTTTCCCCCCTCTTCTGTTGCACTCTAATGATCCAGCTACCAATTGTACGAGCAGGCAATAGAAGTATGTCGTCTTTTTGTAATGAGCAGAAACTTTAAAAACATGCCAATATACCAGATGATGAAATACAGTATTAGAGTGTCTGAGAAGGCTGGTGTTTTATTCATGCTCATGATTAAGAAAACCATAGAGTGAAATTCTTGACAGAGGCTTGGAAATGGAGAAGGGCTTCTTATGCTAGTGGTTCTCAGATATCTCTGAATGAGACCCAAAATCACAGTGATGTTTGTTTTCAACAGTCTGGCCGCTTAATCTCTGTTTTCACTGTTACGCAGCGAGACAAGAATCTTAATGGCTGAATTTGAATGCTAGTGGTGAATGCGGCATCAGGTATTTGAGCTTCTAGGAGCAGGAGGATGATGTGAGGGAGAGTCAGTGAAGGCCTTCCTGTCTTGCTTTGTGGAGAGTTAATTTAATCTGGAGGTAAAGGTACTGGATAGCAGAGTTCAAATCACAGTGTTTCCATCATTTTTAATACTTCTTTAACAGTCAAAAGTTTTTCCAACCCTGCCATATCCCCACATCACCTAGCCAGCAGCAGTGGTCGTCTTCTGAATGTCTGATCTCTGGTTTGGTCTGGGTGAGTGACTAAACCTTTCTGCCAAGATCACCCAAGGAGGGAAATACAGATGCTGGGCATGCCCAGTGGGGTGTTACTTATGGTTCTGAACATGACTTAAATACAGATTTTTAAGGTTCTTTTTCAAACTTTACTCCCTTCCCTGAACCTTGTTCTTCAGTTCATACTTTAAAAAAATTGTTTCCCTTTCATATTCACTTCTGAAGTCCTACGATTCCTGTCTTCCACTGCTTCTGCTTCATCTGTCCTGTTGTCTGCTCTACCCTTTTCCTGATTTGAAGTCCTCTGTGTCTAGTTTTCCTAGTGGCCATTAGTTTGCTTCTTTCTTTGTGACTTTGCTAAACTCAACCTGTTTCTGTCTTCTCAAATTTTATTCCTCACCATGGGCAAGCCCTATGTGGTTTTTTTTTTCTCCGATAACTACTTCACTCCGTTGTCCTTCATTCTGTTTTTCCAGCCTGATGCCTTTGATTTCTAGTTTTAGACAGATTTTTCTCACTGCCTCGATCACTCCCATGACCTTGTCTTTACTAAATACTGTTCACTTTATTATCTCTCATTTCTAAATTCCCTTTCTCTGATCACTACCTGCTCTCATTCAGCTTATCTGTCTTTCTCTCTCCTATACCCTGTCATTCACTCCTTTTGGGATCTCCAGTCTATTGACCTTTCTGACTCCTGTACTCTTCTCAGCTGCCTCCTTTCTTCATTGGCCTCACTTCCTTTGACTCACTGGTCTTAATTTTCATCTCTATCTGCTTCTCTATACATAGTTTCTTTGGATGCTTCCCGAATTGCCCTGTCTCCACTCCTCTCCCCAGACATTTTTCCTTGTAACTTCTTAATTTCCATTCCTGTCTTTCTGAATATCTCGGAAGAGTGTGTCAGCACAATGCAGCTTTGGACTCAGATTTGCCTTACCTGTTTTAATTCTCTTTCCAAATGGACTTTTTAACCACTTTTATCCTACCTTTTTTTTCTTACTGAGATTGCTTGCAGATTTGCTCTTCGTTTTAGTTCTCCATTCCTTCTTGATACAAAATGCATCTTCAAAATCCTGATTTTTGCATGACAAGATCCTTTTCAAAATTGTTCTTTCTCTGAATCTGTTTCTGAACTAGGCTTCTCTGCCTCTTAACTGTACAAGTTTGGCTCTTTTATTTCTGTGTCTTTTATGCCTCTTTCATTCCTTTCATTGAATGACTTTTTCGTCTTTAAATCCTCCTCTCATTTCCTTCACTACCAATCAAATTTCTCTTTCCTCTGTTTTGAAGGGGATGGCACCCATCATCCTAACTGGTTCTCTTTTTTAACACTTTGCCCTTTATTCTCCATTTGTCATCCCCTGATTTCATGTACCCAAACATCCTCACTCCAGTTTTTTTCAAGTTTTTGGCTTTACACTTTAATTGGAATGCCCCAAAAATCCAGTGCTGCCTTCCCCAATTTGATTCTCCCATAGTTCTATCTCCAGATGATTCCTTGAGTATCCAGCCACAGTCTCAGACCTGCTCAGATTCAAAGATATAATTTTATTCCTAACTCCCTCCAGACTATTTTCTAACATCCCTGACAATTTTACTTGCCTGTTTTCCGGGGCCACAACCTTTCTCTCTCTGACACTTTTCCCATGCCTGTGTATCAAATGTCTCAAAGTTAGTAGTATCAGATTCCAGCCCTCTTCCCTGTCTTGTGTTCGTTCTTATCTTTTATCTTCGCTGTTTTAACCTCTGTGTCATTTTGACTTCTTTTCTCCCTTCATAGTATCAAAATTGACAGGACTAAGCTCCTGTTGTTGGGCTTTAGCTGTTTAATGTGCTGGAGAAGGAACTCCACCATATTACTACTTGTTTTGTGTTTTTAAGAGACTTGAGTCCCACAAATTTGGTCTTATTTCAGGACTGTAGAGCTGGAGTAGATTCTGTTCCTCCAAGTACTTCAAAAGTCCTTGAATGTTGGCCTTGATTTAGTTTTCTACTGCTTCAGATACAAAGGTTTTGCCCTTCATTGCTTTGTATTTTCTGTATGTAACTTTGTCTTGTTTCTGTATGTAACTTTGTCCTTGTCTTGTTTCTGCACGTACAGCTAACGGTTGTTTTCTTGTTACAGCAACTTGATTTCAGTGCTTTTACCATTGCTTGCAATAAGAATGTGCTTAAGAGCTTCACTGACTGGATCCAGTGTTAGGCACAATGCTCCTCTTTGTTACTGTCCCACCCTTACGCTGGCTCCTCTTATTTGCTGCCCTCTGTATCTTGCCTAACTGAAGATATACTCTACTACACTGCAGGGTAGTGTAGGTACAGCTGAGCCAGCTGCAAACAAGGTAACTGGTATACTTGCAGCAATACTGCAAGTTCTTATCAACAGCGAAATGTTTATTTGTCCTGTAGGTCTAGAACTGAGCTCTGCGCTGCAGTACGTCTCGACCCACACTACCCTAATTTAAGGCCAAACCAGATCCGTGGTGGACTGCATGGTTTTCTGTGTAGGTGGACTATCTGACTTTGTAGTTTTAGCAGGCTTTCACATTTGGAAGACTCTGTGTTTGCAGAGATTCACTGTTCATCAATTTGACTTTTGACTGCTCATAATTATCCTCATATATACGTTGAGATTGAGAAGCAAAATTTTCCATAAAACTAAGAAGTTTGATGTTTTGGGACTGTAGGATATAGAGCCAAATGTCAGATTCAGTTTGGTGTGTGGAGATATACACACTTTTTATCACTGTTTATTTGCACCAGAATAATCTTTTCTTTTAGAGGATCAGTTGCTTGTTGGCACAAAACCAAGACTTTTTTTAGTATTTTTCAGGTTTTATGTTTATTCTTTGTTGCCAGTCTGTATCGTGTCATACCATTAGTTAATTTGTTCTTCTACAGCTGCGTTAATGATTGATGGAAGCCTTACACCTTTTGTCTAATTGAAATCTTCTGTTCATATGGAAATAAAAATAAATGAAGAAATTAGGTGTATTGAATCCTTCCTGTTAGTTCGGCTTGCTTTGCATTTAAATCCTAGCAATAGAAGGAGGTCTCAAACTGGACAGAAACGGTCCCCGAGATAGAGTAGGGATGTTTTGGGGTTCCCTGCTTCCTCTCCACCTCCTTGCTCCTGATTCTCTGACTTCCCTTGGGGCACTTGCTGGGAGCATGGCACTGCCAGTGTATTGAGGGATAATAGAAACTCGGAAACTAAAATGTTGATGTTACCTTGCTTGTGTTCCTGTGGTGTCCTCTATCAGTGTGAATAGGGAATTTGTTTAAAAATGACTAGGTAGATCTTTGGTATTGTTACATGGTCATTTATTGCTCTTTACACATTTGGCATTAAAAATGTGTGTTTGCTGTTCAAAGAGAATTTTAAATCATGCAAAGGCTCTTAGTTTGCCTCTTAATGTGGTGTTGGTACTCTTCTGTACCCTTCATTTGCTGGTTTTCTTTGATTTCAGTCATGCTGGACTGCTGTAAAGATGATAAAGATGAGTTTTGCATTTTCTGGTAAGATTTTGTTGGGAGAGGGGAAGAAGGGAAGCGTTCATTGTTCTGTTCGAATTTGGCTGCTGACTGTGCTTGAATCAAGTCGTAGAATCATTCAGGTTGGCAAGGACCTTGAGAGAGAAGTCTTTAGTCCAACCTCCTGCTGACAGCAGAGTCAATGCTGAATTTAGACCAGGGCTCAGTGCTTTGGCCAGTTGGATCTTGAGAGCCTCTAGGGGTAGAGATTGTGCAGCTTCTCTGGGCAGCCTGCTCCAATGCTTAGCTAGCTTCACTGGAAACCTTGTTTTTCTTATGTTCAGTCAGAAACTACTCAGTTACAAATTATGGCCATTGTTTGTTCTTCTGCCACTCCTCAAATGTTCTTTATGTTGCAAAAAAGGTAAGTCAAATACTGAAACAAACAGAGAACTTACGATGTTTTATTTTCTGAAACTGTTGTTGCAAACAAATAAATATGTTCATGTAGTACTTGTGCATCCTGTATGATATGTACACTATATTAATTTACTACTTGAGTGTAAAATAAAATTTTTGGTAGTAAAACTTGATTTAAAAGCTCTGTGACGTTTATGACCTGGATGTTCTCAATTGTTACCTTTTAAATCTTCTAGATGTTTCCTGGCAGAGCACAGTTCTGCCTGCCTTGATGAAGCAGGGAAGTCAGGATCCTGAAAATAATTGTGCGTTTCTGTCTTCTGGAGCCTGCCTTGAGGAAGGTAGATTACCACCAGGGATGGGGATGGGAAGGAAGCTAACGTGTCAGAATACCTGGTGGTTATGGGAACTCTACTTTTAAACTCTCATGTGCTGGTGGAAACTTGCCTAGAGAGATTTATCAAAACTGAGATTTGAGGAGGAAAATGACTGAGGGGGGTGGGGTAGGGGTGAGGGCACAGTGGCCAGTCTTCAGGGTAGTAAGTAGTAGTTGGTTTTGGTACATTTTCCCATGTGTTAAAAGAGAACTCAAAATTTGAAACTTCTGACTGCAAACTTCTTAGAAGCAAATAAAGAATATGACAAATAGATTAAGTTCCAAATTCAACAGAAATTCAGTTTTATGAGACAATTTCCTTAAACCAAGAAGAATTTCTTGATCTTAGATCGTTTTACAGTTATCAGTCTGGCAGGGGAGTGGGGGTGGTATATCATTTTTGTACTGGAGGTTTTACAAGGCCTGTGTTTCCCTAGACCTGCTCATGGGGTATCACAGCTGTCTGGGCTGTCTGGCAGCTGGGGTCCTTTGTCTGCCTCATTCCACATCAGTGCAGCACAGGCAGCAGAGGGCATGTGGTGACCGAGTGTGCCTTGTGTAGCATTCACTTCCAAGCAGGTACTGACATGGAGTGGAGCTGCACATGCTGCTCCCTTCTCTTGCTTCCCAGCACCAGCCGTGTAGGTCAGACCCCCTGACACTGGGAAACAGGGAAGTTAGAAGTACTGTGTAAACACACATTTCTGATGTACATCAAATTCACCATGGTAGAACTTCTTCCGATTTTCATTCATTTGTACTGACTTCATATAATTCAAAAGTTTAAAAAAATAAAGGAGTTGCAAATGATTCAGAGCTTTTGCTCTTGTGGAAGAGTATTTTATAAGATAATTTAATTGTGCAGGATTCAATATGCGTTCTTAGCAATAATGATTTTTGTCACTTATTCTGAAACAAAGGATTACTTTAGAGTGTGATTTCTCCACACTGGTGATCTCTTAGGACTAAAATTCTTCCTGCTATACTTTTCCTCACTGGATAGGAGGAATTGAAAGTTTGTTTTCGGGAGTATAGGAAGAGCCAAATGCAGTTGCATTGATTTCAGCCCCCAAAGAAGGACTTCTTGCTTGAGTCCAGTCTGAGCAGTTGTAATGCTTCCACCTGTGGCTGGAAGGAAATTCCTCCAGGGCAGAAGCCGTGCTAGACAGATGTAAGCTTTCTGAGGACCACCTTAAAAAGTTTTAATGAGTTTGCAGGGAAGAAGGGGGTCTTAAAAGGTTATTATTGTGGAGAGTGTTTTTAATGCTGTGGCCTCTGTGATAGGCTTTGGAAATGCGGGAGTCTCTAGCTGCAGTACACACTAGGCTGATTTCAAAGGAAAGGCTGCTTGTCCTTTCTCCATTAGCTGAGAGATCTGTACTGTGTGTTTGGGGGCTGAAACAGTCTGGCTGAAAAATCCTGCCTGGGGTGGAGGAGTTTTTGTGGGTAGTTTGCATGAAATAGCCAGTAATAATAGTAAGCCAGTAATTTGAAGAACCATGTACAGTCATCATAGTTGTTCCACTCCAGAGCTTACATGGATATGGAGATGACTTCAACAACTCAGTCATTGTATAATAGCAGAAATAGGACAAGAGTTGCCCTGTCTTGTTTTTGTGTTTTCCTGTGGTGTGTTTTTGTTGTTGGTTGTTATTTCTTGATGGCCTTAGGTTTGTTTGCCAAACATTTCTCGCTTTAAAATTATAGTAAGCAAATGTTCTGTATGTGTGGAATAATAATTTATATACACTTATATATACTATCAGGGCTTACAAAACACTGCATTCTTCTTTATAGTGAACGTTTGCAAGTTGATCTGTACTCACCAAGGTGTACTTGCTACTAGCTGCCCTTGACTGTCGCATTGCACTGTTGTGGATGTGAACATGTTTTCTTTGTTAAAATCTGAGGACTGATCCTATGAACATAAAATGCGAGGCGTATACCTTTAAAAAAAAAAAAATTCCACATACTGCAAAAGGAGGCAATTATTTGGTCTTTCCAGAACCCTGTTTCCTCTGTGTGGATATCAATGGTAAGTATGGCCGTTAGCAAGGCTGGTGCTGGTTTGAGCATCATTACATAGAAACCTGCTGACACTGGCCATTGATCCAACAGCCGGCACAGGGCATTTAGGCCACAGTATTTCGTCCCCCATCTCTTACTTCTCTCTGGGGATAACCAATTGGAAGAAATGACCTACTTGCCTGGAGTTTTTAGAAGCAGTGGCAGTTCAATGCAAATTGTCAGCTCCAGCTAGAAGGGCAAAGGATCATGCAGTTGACCCTTATCTGTTGTTGGCATTCTGTTGCTGTAACACTTGGCCATCCCTCACAATGTCATAAATCCCAGGAAGACCTTGTGAGACTTCACCAATGCAGTATTTGGAAAGCTGTCATCTTTTAAAGCTGTTATGGTACAAAAGGGTGGTGATTGTTTTGAGCTCTAATACTTCCTAAAAAAAGTTCTGCCTGTTTAGTAATGAAATGTTCATGATGCTAAGCAATCTCTTTATAAAACTATTTTTTTTTTTGCAAGTTGCTTTATTTTTAATTTTCTGAGTGTGCACAAGTTGATGACAATGGTCTCAAATGGAAAGAAACAGATGATGTTCAAGTGATAGCCATGAAATGGAACATAATGCTTCTCATAGATACCATATTCTTCCCATTTATTGTTTTCAGTCTTGAGTGTTTTCTTTAAACAGCGTTGATGGCTCTAGAAACTGCCACAAGCTTTTATAAAGACAATTTAGGTATTCTGATATGGTGTGCTATGAGAATTTTGTGTATATTTTGCAATTAATGGTTTATATTTCTTTTCTGTAAGAAATTTAAATTAGACACGGTATGATTTTGTTAGTGGAGTAGTACTCAGATGCCTTAATCATGATCAGAAGCCCATTGTAACTAAGTGGTACATCTATGTTGAGTACAGTCTGTCATCTAATTAAATAAACTTTTGCAGTAAGTTACCTCACACATGGATTTGGAATGCTGACAGTCATTTGCCTGCAGCAAAGTACCTTCCGAATGTGTGACTTCTGCCTGCTTTATGGAGCTTTTGTTGGAATTTGGCCTTTTTATTTCCCCCTGATTTTTAATTTCTGACTTTGCATAGGACCATCAAGCTACTGCAAAAAGAACTGTAGATCATAATTGTAATTTATTTCACAGTAATTGGGTGTAAAATTCTGGGCTTAAAATGCAGTCCTAAACCACAGCTTCCTTTTAAATCAGATATTCTGCAGTTCTCTCATAAACTTAAAATACGGTCAGCGTTACATCTTTACATAACTTCATAATTTTATGTAATGAAAACCTGAAATAGAAATTCTTTTTGTTTGGCTACATAAAGTGCCTCAGAGTTGAAATTGCACAGAAATCAATTGTGTTCTTCAGACCTCTCAATATTTGTCTTTATATTCATTCTTTAAGGTCCTAACTAAGTTGAAATGCAGTATTTCATTCCTGACATTTAATCCATGAAAATGTCCTTAGAGATATATTATTCCCTTAAAATAATTTATGTGTTCCTTACAATGAACACACTGCTGGAGGTATATCAGAATCATTTTTGCTCTGCTACAGGACATAAATAGGAAACGTATACATGCCTTATTTGAAATTGGTTTATATAATTGTCATATGACAAATGTGTGGTCATAGTCTTGGGGCTATTTTTTGTTGACGTACTTTTAAAAAAAAGTACAGCAATCAAGTGGGATTGCATGAACTAACATTTCATCTTTGGCTATTCTGATTTGTATAGTATTTTGTTTAGTTTGTAAATGAATGAAAGTGGTACTTCTGAGCTCAATCTGTCCAGATGTATTAAGGTACAGTAGATTTGCCCATCTGTACTGTCAGTGTTACCATTTACCTACAAGAACGTGGACCCTTGAACGAGCCATTCTGGGGGAGGCTGTGGTATGAACTTACCCTATGGCAACTAGTCTGTTTGTGCAGCCTCTAACCACACTCTCACCTGGCAATTTGGTGTGTTACGAGCAAGGTAGTGTTGGCTTAGTGAATTAAGGCTGACTTGTGTATGTGCTAGCATTTATTACTGAATGACTGATGCTGTGGCCTACTTCGTTGTACTCAACTCATTTGTATGCTGGATATTGCCAGGCTTACCAAAATGAGTGAGTGTACCGAGCAGAGAGTCGTCTTTATAGGAGTTAGTTAATGGCTGTAGTACCCACTTGTGCAAGAACTTTCTGCATCCAGAACCACCAAAAAAAAAAAAAATCCCACAGTAAGTCATTACTTTGGACTTGTATGCTTCCTGAACACCTCTACCCATACTTACTCATGTTAATCGAATTATTTTTCCTACTAGTTAAGAAAGAAGAATGGACCAAGAATTATTTCTATCATGGTAGTGCCTCTTCTTTATATTTCTAAACTAGGTAAAAGTCTTAAAGATGTATGGCATAGGAATATCTGTTCTATTGAACTCTATGGATGCCCGTCTTTGGATGCCGTAAAGGGACTTGATTATTTACATGTACCAAGCATTTATTATGTGGATGTGCATATCGTAGATGGTTTTAAACTGGGTATCTGAAAAACCACCTGACTGCTCTTGAAAAGCCTCATCTGCTGCTCGGTATGGAAAAACATGTCACGCTTTTTACCTTATTGACCCCAAGTGTACAGGTTGGCCCTAATTATGTTTCTGTTTCAATTTATTATTCCATACAACTTGCACAATATGAGTTTCTGTCATGTACCAGACGCTTGTTCCCAGGCAGAATACTTTATAGCAAATTGTGTAAGTGAGCAGGAGTCCTAGAGGAGTCCAGCAACTTTGGAGCAGCATGCAAACCTCACAACTTCTGCCTTCCTCTTGTATATTCGTAGCTCTGATTTCTGCTCTTTTTCTGGAGCGTAGCCAGTTCCTGCAGTGCTTCTGGCCTCTTTTTAGCATTCCCAGTTTCTGTGGGATCCTGCATGTCACCATGCTTAGTTCTCAGTTCTGCTTTTTACCTCACCTCTTAGCTTTGCTCCGTTCTGTGATTTTTCTGTGCTTTGAGAATCTTTCCCTTCAGTGTTTCACTCTTTTCACAGCACCTGGCTTGGTAACCTTGTACTTCTCTTATTCTCTTAGTAATTTTTTGCTTGCTTTCTCATGTACTCTTGCTGTGGTTGAAGGATGAGATTGCTTTTGTGATTTCTTTCCCGATCTCCCTAGTGAGGCATTAAAATCCCTTTCCATTCTGAGAATCCGGTAACATTGCGGACTACTTTGCTACAGTCCGAGTTATGCAGAAGTTGGACTGGGAGCCTCTGAGCAGGCTTTGTGTTACTTATGTGGATCACAAAGGATGCATTACAAAGCATAATTTGCACATGACAGCTATTGAGAAAATTGAGAGGCCACAGTATGCAGGATTTTGAGGGAAAAAATTTGTCTTGAGTGGGGATCTCAAGTAGTACTCAGTATAGTGTGGGATTAGTTCTTAAGCAAACATGCTTATGAAGAGTACTTGTGCAGCATTGCAAGTAACAAAACAGTTACCCGAAGGATAGCACCTTTTGAAATGATTGCTGTAATTTTGGCTAGTACTGGTAAACTTGCTGTGTTCTCTGTCTGTATTTTGTCCATTAATATTCACTGCAGAGCAAAGCAAATAGGCAAATAGTGATTCCCCCCACCCCCGCCAAAAGAGGATCTTGTTGGTAGATGTGGACTGTATGGAAATGAAGGATTTTTCTGTGGTTGTATAACAAATAAACTATTCTCTGATTCAGCATTGAACAAATGAGCAAATGAGGACCCAGGCAGTGTTTGGTGGGGTTTTTTTTTGGTTTTTGTTTTTTTAATGGCACTTCCTTTTATTGTTGCCAGCAAAGATAACTGCATGTTTAGTTATAGTTCCATAACTTTTTTTAATAAAACTTGTAGTTTCTTTAGCTTTTCTTTCATCACAAGATCTACCACCCTTAAAGGAAAAGTATAAAGAGCAGCAGTGTTTTGCAGAATAGTCTTTGTTCTGAGATAGGCGTTGTCTTCTACACAGCTATCAATACGCAAATACTGAAATGCCTTTAAATCCTTGAATCTGCCTGAGATTGATACTTACATTACTCATGGTCACTTACTTTTGTAGATCAATATTTCATGGTCTGTTTACTAATGCAAAATGACTGTTTCTAGTTTTGGCTCAAATGTGGTTTGTTTGTCATGTGTCTGTGTGTGTCATGTCCCTCCCCCCAGTTTCTAACAAATTGCTTCTTTTGATTTCTCAGGCTTGATGGGCCACTGGCATTGGCAGGTGGTGGAATGACACAATGCAGTATGATATGCCAAAGTAGCTGGGCATCACTTGTCATCTTGTAGACAAGTAAGGCAGAGGAAATAAGAGAATACATGAGTCTCTCCT
Source organism: Cariama cristata (assembly GCF_000690535.1). Classification (NCBI taxonomy): domain Eukaryota; kingdom Metazoa; phylum Chordata; class Aves; order Cariamiformes; family Cariamidae; genus Cariama; species Cariama cristata. The sequence continues at coordinate 6,572 of NW_009614584.1, read as the reverse complement.
ATATGCAGGCGAAAAAATGACATTTTCCATAGGATAGAAATCTTTTCCTGTAACTGCCTCCTTCCATCTTGTCCCCAGAGCAGTTCAGTTTTCCATGCTATTTTATCTACACCGTATTTGAGGTGTTGTAAGTGAGTATGTAAAACATTTTACCTGTAATAGATAGCTCCATGTATAATTTCACTTCTCTTAAGATTCTTGCTTGCTTTCTGTAGTGCAAATAAGAAGCAATTACAGCTAGTAAAGATACAAATAATGTTCTTTAGTGTTATGGCCTATGCTAAATGCAAAGTGTATGAGGATATATCCTGCTGTAAAGAACTGCTCAGTTCACTGTGATTTCGTAGTGGTTGCTTGTTTTTTGACCATACAGGATTGTTCACTTTGTTTCAGGCGGAGGCATACCTCAGTAATTCATCAAGTTGTTCAAAGGCACAAACGCTCATGCAGGGATTTATGGAGGAGCTATCTATGAACATATTTCTCAATTTTTGATCCCTCTAGGACAGCATGGTTACAAATACTTAGCAAATTTCTCCCTCAAATTATCTGTTTTTCCTGCAATTTGATGTCTACAAAAGCTTTATTAAATCTATCACAAGACACTGGTGCAAATAGAATGAAGTCATTGGAAGAGCAGCCTGTGTTATTTATTTACCTACCTCTGAAGATACACAGTATGCGCTTTCCCTGTATGTGTGCAGCAAGCATGAGTGAAGAGACAAATACAAGCTTAGTAAATCCTGCAAAGTAATAGCACAGCTAATTTAACTCACTTGGAAAGCTCACTGCAGGTCTAAAGCACCTCTTTCTCACCCTGTGAGCTGCTCACCTGCGTAGCTCCTCTTCTGGGTGTTGCTAAGAGCTGCAGCAGAGGATCTGTCCCCAGTTGTGGAGGAGGTTGTTAACCTCTCCCAGGTTAAGGAAAATACAGTTACGATGTTGAGAAAAAGGAGTGATGGAGTTCAGAAGGGAAGTTGCCTTGAAATCCTTTGTGTAGTGAACAGATAAACTTCCCAAGGATGATTTTGACTGTGAGCTTTTCAAAGGTTGCTACAAAAGGTGATGTGTAACTTTTTCTTCTGACTACCTCACTTTCAGATTAAGCACACTAAGTTTGGTGCTTGAGGTTGATCAGGATCAACGTCTTCCAGATAACATCTGCATTGCTAAAACTGCTGTCTGGCTCCTTTAGTTTGAAATTTGCTTTATCTGATGTAGGAATTTACTATTTTTAAAGATCTGTCCACCGGTATGTCTACTTCTACAGCTTAATTTATAACAAATGTTGGAACAAACTTAATTTGGAAGGAAAAAAATTATGCTTTCCATTAGTTTTGTTATAGTGCATTATCTTGTGTTTGACTGTAGTGAAAAATCATCGACTATTTGTTTCCTTTTGATAAATGAATTTTGCAGTTCATTCCAGTTTTCTCCAATCTTGACAGTTCTTAATGAATCTGTAGTATTTGCAAGTACTTCAACCCTATTTTAATGACAGCAGTACTTATACAAAAGCCTAGTATTCATTCCAGGTTTGCTGTTTATTACCTGCTATCTCATTGTAGACTGAGGCAAGACTATTGCATTTTGGGTCACAGCAGGCTTGGACTCCATTTTTTTTATGATGGTGTGATTGTTTTATGCTTTGGAATGGTGCTAATTTAGAGAGAGTGGCAAATGCAGTGCATACTGCCACTCCAACTACTTAGCAGTCACCAAGGCGTCCTCATCTAATCACATATTTTTCTTTTAAAAAATAATCTTTCCCAGAAGGAGCAGGTGTTAATTCCATATACTGGGGACAGCCATCATGCAGCAATATATGTATGTATAAGAGAGAAACCATTTTAAAGGGATTTTTTTGGTTTGTATTTTCAAGCAAAGCTTGGTTACAGTTTCTACAACACACATGATGGGTGTGTTGGGTCTTTGTGGCTGAATAACTCTGCATGCTGCTTGTGTATTGGCAATGTTGGTGTGTTTTTAAAGCTCATTTAATATCAAACTATAAATCTTTGCTGGCTTCATTTAACCCTGAGTTCAGCTTCCAGTATAGCTTTAGCAGTACTGTTAGGGAAGAAGGAATTAGGATGTGATAGTCTCTGACCGGCTTAATTTCTTTGGCTCTATTTTGCATGCACTGGAGGGCAGAGCATCCCATGCGATCGGCTGCCAACCTCTCTCCTGTAGCGGCAGGTGAGTGTGCATAGCACTGTACCCCCTTCAAAGGGGGTGGGAAGCTGTTCCTTCCCCCCACAGCCCCTCAGCACCGCCAGTTGGGAATTTAAAGGTGGGAACCATAGCTCCAGAAAATACTGCCTCTTCCTCTGTGAATATTAATTTTAGATGTGTTTTGGTAGCAACAAAATTTTCTCAGGTTCGCATACTGGCCTTATTAGGCAGCTAAGGAAAAAATGTCTTGTCTGTATCTACCTACATTTATCCCTTTATGATGAGGATATGTAAGAGACAACCTCTCCATATATGCATATTATGTCTGCTGAAAATTAATGCTGAAAATACGCTCAAAAAATTAGAAGCAAATCAAGAACTTCTAAGGTATTGAAGTAAGCTATGAGTTAAGGATTAGAAAACCCTATGGCCCAGTAAGAAATGGATTTTGTGGTCTCTTTGTACTGTTAAAATTTCTTTTGGAAATGAGCTCCCACTGTCTAAAATACCATAATGTTTTACAAGTTTGCAGAAGATGAAAACGCTACCAGATGTTAAGTTCAAGGAGCAAGTTAACTTGTTGTCAGATGGAACAGCTTTTGCTGTTTGGTAACTTCTCCTAACCTTCTCTCCCTCTCTTCCCTGCCCTCTTGGTTCACCTAACCACACCAGCTCCCAAACTGCCTATCCCTTCGGCAAATAAACCAGTATTTCACTCATAGAGGTGAAGGGAGAAATCTATGTATTGTACAGTGCATATAACTTAACTTGATGGTTGGATGACCAAAGTCTTTTCCTGAAATGGATTATCAAACTAAACTGCTGTAGTTAAATATAGTTTACTGTTAAATGCATATTCAGTAGGCAGAAGAGAAGTCACTAATAACTGACTTCGACATAGTGAAAAATCTGTTAAGGGCACATGAAAAGGATTTCTAATATCAGGCAGTCTCACCTTAGTGCTGCTAACAATGCTGCTATTTTTGCTGTAACGCTTTTTTTATAATATGATTCAACTATATAAAAGGTTTATGGATTTGAAGCACATCAGAGGTCATTTCCTCCTGTGACACACTAATCAGCTCTGGCACTTTCATATATACAGCAGGAACTTTCAGACAAAGGTAAGATTAGTAGCTAACCAGATAAAGAGAAAATGGAGGAAAATAATAGTGGTGAGTACGTGCAGCAAGTAAGTGTGGCCCAATATTTTTATGGCTTTGATACATTGCTTTGGATGCTTCTGGGCAACGTTGAATGCAGCATTTTTTTATCTCTGTCCCAGAAGGATTATTCCAATGGTTCACCTTGGATTCTGCACAGAATATTACTTTGATACTGTAATAGCTTTGGAAATGCTCTGCTTTGATGTCAAGAGCTGTATGGAACTGTTCTTTTGATTAAGAAACGCTTACATGCTTGAAAACCCTAATAATAGATTAAAAAAAAAAAATCGTCAATTGTGCTTTATTAAACTAGATCTATGGGAGAGATGCAGAACATGTGTGCATCTGTATCCCCTGTCTTGATCTGTTACCTTTCTGTTGGAAACCCTCTATGTATGTCTGTCTCTGTCTTGAATAGCCCAGGAACCTGTTTCTTTTTTCCCCTCTTCATTCTAGGACTGCCCCCTTTCTTCTGCCATTGAATGCTTGCAGACCGAACAACCTTGGCTGGCAGTCAGATTTTTATATCCCCCCTTCCCTCATTCTTGATTGATTGTCAAAGATTTATTGCATACAATTTCAGTTTAAAACCTAGCCTGGTCCATATCAGGAAAATCCCTTTTTACTAGCAAGGGGCATAATCGAACCAGCAGCCAACAATTTAACTTCATTCACTCATTTGCAATCAGTGCCACTTCAGGGAAATAAATGGCATGCAATCACACAGAGATGCTCCACTGATGTTGGCTATGTCTGCAGACAGAGCTCAGGGTAAATGTTCAGGGCTTATAGGCAAAAAGCCCCCTACGTTGCCGTGGTGCATCTATATGGCATCCTATCAATAGAGCAGCTGCTTTTAGGTCAAAGTCGTGTTACACAAGAGTTTGGGAGGTACTAAGTTAATTTGCCGATTGAATGGGTGTTGAGATGTACTCTGAAAACATAGATTAAATGTCTCTTATGCTTAATAATAATATATTTACTGGGAGTTTTGTAATGCTTTTGCCTGAGATTTACTCCTGGAATGCCCTGCTCTATTTTTGCAAGTTAATGTCTTAATTACTTTGAGATAAACTTTTAAGAAAACTTATGGATCCTGCATTGGTGGGAAACAGGGGAGACTGCTCCACTCTTAAGAAATGAAAATCCTTTTTTTATTCTGTGCTCTGCAAGTAGGCTTTTGTTTGTGAGTTTGTTTTACATTAAATCCAGAGTCACTGCCTAAAAAGCGTTGAGAAATAACTGGATGAACACTTCAATTTTAGATCTAGGAACATGGTGTAAATCAAAGATTGCAATTTTGATCATTTTAACTAAGAAAAATTGAGTTACATGGAAATAAATGTATCCTTGCTGAAGCAGATGAAGTGCTTCTCAGCAAAGCAAAATTGGGATGACAAAAGTGTCAGTGGGCATGGAGCAATATATTGACCTAAGATACAGATTAGGAAAAAACCCCTCAGGATTTGGGATTTGGCTGTGTGCTGCCAGAGCTGTGCCAGCCTGCAGCGGAGTTGTAAGAAGTGAGAGGACTAGTGAAATAATAGGGTTTTTTTTTCTGTTTCAAACTTTACATGCCTGTCAGAGAGAGTTTCATCCATTCAGGCTAAAACTGAGGCTTCATAGGCTGTTAGACCCCTGCTGCTTCATGTGGAAAGCTTTGGGTGAGAGGGGGAAAGTCGCAACATTGGTTCACATCTTCATGAGAGGAGATGTGATTATTTGACTGCCTCTTCATCCTTGTTCACGGGGTGAACCTCTCAGACAGTCTTCACCACTCCCTTTGAGTCCTTTGTATCTAGCACAGATACCTTTCCAGACTTTGAGGTGGGTGTGCATCGTTCACCCGAGTTTGGGAACTGTGGAGTAGACTGAATTCAGGCTCTCCCTGGTGGATAAGCGTCAGGGATAATCGGAGGACTAAATGTAGATGCTGTGTTCTCAAACACCCAAACTTGCCCTAAGCAGTGTCTGGGGCCTTGCTGAACCTGACAGCACAGCATACTTATTATCTTGAGAGTCTGTTATCAGGAAATATATTTTGCAATGCTTTCTTTGCAGCATTTGGAGAAGTTTGTGATGAGGCATAGCTTGATTATTTTTTCAAAGACTAGCCTTCTCTGAAGAAAACAACTTTAGATTGGAAAGTATATAGTTTTTCTTCATGGTATGTAGTTCATACTAGATTTTTAACTTAGTTTCAACTTAGAGGGTTATTTTTGTGAATAGTGTAACACAACATACCAGAGGTTATTTGAGGGGGGTTTCTTAGTTTGTTGATATTTTACTTTTGCATGCAGTGTTAATTGCTTACATGGCTAAAAGCATCCTTTAAATCTTCAGATGGAAATTGCTTTTATTCACAGTTGAGAACAGGAAACAAAGTGAGAATGGAAAAAAAAATATTAGGAAATAAGTATCAAGAAGCTTTAGATATTAATCCTGGCCTAAGAGAGATGTAACATAAAATAGAAGAATGAAGTGAAGGAAAGGTATACCAGGAGAGGTATAAGGCTTTTGAAAGACCAAGTTAGCTTGAAGAAAATCTCAGGCCACAAAGAATGATTTTAGTTGCCAGTATATACGATAGGTGATCCCAAAACACACTCCAAGAGAAGAACCAGACACAAGCCTAGATGATGAAGTGGGAAAATATATTTGCTTAGGAGACATTTAGCCAATAGCTCGAAGACTAGGAAAAAAATGGAGGTAGCGATTGGTTGACTACTTTATCCCTTTGGATTTTATCCATACAGAATGTCAGGGACTTAAGATTTGTAGGTCTAAGAGATCACCTGTAGCCTCACAGTACTGGCATGTTTGTTTAGCCATAAGTAAAGATACTACTTTTTGGAGAAGTCATCGTCGTGTGAAAAGTAGAGGCATAGCATGTCTGTGTATTTACATATGCTGTGAGGTGGGGATGGAAGCAGGCTGAGCTGGATCAGCTCTGTATTGGCAGCTCAGATGTGGAGAAACATCACTGTGAAATGCTTCTGTCTCCAGGTTTATTGCAGTTTGGTGTGCAATACAACGTGACATTTTGCTATTTGTGATGTGTCTCCCTGCTGCCCCTGCTCATAAGCCTCCTTCCAGCACTTAAGAAATACCTGATACTAAGAATGTTTTGGAAGGGTTGTCAGCAGCTTTTATTTCAGATATGTGTGCTTCATCCCTCCTTCTTTGGCTAGTTGTGGTCAGTTTGACCCTGGCTGGACGCCAGGTGCCCAC
>NW_009614583.1:0-14776 GCF_000690535.1 Cariama cristata | reverse complement strand
AACAACGCAGCTCTGTGATGCTCTGTGACTTCACTTTGAGTCAGTGGCAAAAAAAGGTGGGTGGCATCTACCTGCCTTTAATTGCAACATGGTCAAACCCTGCAAACAGACCTGAAACAAATGCACATGCTCCACTTAAACCCTATGCAAGCACTACTTGTAAAGACGAAAGCGGGCGTTAGATACTGTACAGCGCTCTCCCTCGGACTCGATCTTATTCAGAGATGATCAGTCTCATTGGGAAAATGGCTACTAATTTATTGAGTTGTTCTCCTCATCCATGAATATTCACTGAGAGGGGTAACAGCTGTATACTGCTAAGTTTAATGCCCTGTAAGGCATTTCAGAGAAAAACTCTTTTTTCTTCCACACTAGACGACATGTCAGATTTAGGAAATGAAAATAAAATCCCGTTCCCTGACAGCAAATGGTGCTGCTGATGCTCCCTTGAGTCCCTTTCGCAGACTGAAATTGAGGGTGAAAAAAAGTGTAAATAAGAGAATGCTCGATCAGCTCATCGTATAACTGAAATGCGGTTAATGAAGTATATCAAGTTCTTTTTGACCCATGAAATGTTGAAGTGGATCCTGCCTGCAGGGTGAAGTATGTGTTTAGCACACTGTGTGAAGGTCCAATAGCTAACACACACAAACAGCGAACAAAACAGTTTCATTACTTGCAGAAGTTATGCATGCAGCAAAGTTTGTTTTGCAACTAATTAGGACTTCATGCAAAAAGGGTGTCACATGCTCCAGGCAATTTGACTAAGTGTATAAAAGCATTTGCTACGTAGAACTCTTCTAATCACTTTTCTTAAACTCTTCTCCTTGGTGGCCTGGGTAAGTCAATTTTGAATCAATTACTTATTGCTATCTAAATATTACCAAATGAGAGGTTAAACTTAGGAAATGGCAAGGGGGTATTCTTCCAGAAATATCTTTCTCTTGTCCTTTAGTTTTAAGTCAATTTAAGTTTTACACTTCAGAGCTGAAAGCTGGCATATGCAAACTACGTTAGTGTTCAGGACAGCAGTTCATTTAAGCCAGGGATGGCGTATAAAACTCCCGCAGAACTCTTTAGAGTCTCATTAATTTCGTACTGGCAAGCCTTCTTTTCATATTATAAAGACTAGGTTTCATTAAAGAAATTATCATTGAAAAAAGATTTTTTTTATTATGTTCTCATCCTCAGCTGTCTTTGAGGAAGCTACAGTGTCTTTTAACAGCTGGAGAACTTGTCTTAAATATTTTCAAAACCCTGCAGAGAATGGAACTCAGATTTTTCTTACTAAAAGCCACTTAACTGCTGTTTCTGTTTTAAATATATTTACAGTGTTGACTTCTAAATCTAGAAGGAATGTACAAGTGCTCCTGCTTCACCTCTTTTCATGAGCACTAGGATGAGCTTTGACCGTTTGTTTGTGTTGGACCACTCAAGGATCCCTACTCTTAGGCTGATCTGTGGTAGCAATTCTTTTCCCGAAGGGAAAACTAACCATTTCAGATCCAGCTCTTTGGTTGGTGAAATATTCTGTTGTTGCCTTTTTCTTACTTTCAAGTCAAAAGCGTAGGGTCAGTTGGCAAAAGCTGAAGACGGAGCACTGAGGATTGGAGAAGGTAACAGTGGCATGTGGTTAAAATGAGATGTTTAGATGGAGACACAAGACATCCCCTGTGAATTTTGCCTCTTCCACAGACTCTTGGGGTAAACGTGGGGACTCATTTGGGAAGCCTGTTCAGGCCCATCCTTTATGCCAGCCTTTAAACACTTCCATATCAGTTTCACGCTGATAAAGCGAAGAAGATTATCGCTTCTTCCTCACTGTTTGCCTTGCCTAATTAGTGTGGGCACAATTCAGGGCAAGGACAGCCTGTTAATCTATAATTATACAATGCCCAGGAAAACCTGGCCTTGATATCAGGTATGGTTTTAAAGAGCTGTGTGATTTCAGATATAAGATACTGTAATCCTGATAATCTATAATGAGACTAATAAAAGATGGGTGGATCTCCATCCCAGATCATACTGTTCCACTTCTAGCCAGGTGAGATGAGGTAACTAGCTTCACCCCCATGTTTTCATTTTGCCAGTGCAGTGAGAATTAAAATTGAAGTTTAAAACAGAGTGGAATTGGGGTTACCACTTTCAGCAGGGCGTGAATTGGCAATAGGAGACAGAGCAGTGCAAGACATTGAAAATCCTGGGAAGAAGAGAAGCAATAGGACAAGAACTTTTTAGGATGAAAACACCAGTGATCTAGAAAATATCATCAGATATTGAAATAATGAAGATCCAAAGGGTTACTTAGGAAGGAGAAGAGTTACTGGATGGAAGAAGGAAACTGGACAAGCGTTTAACTCTCACGTGAACTATTTGCACTTCGTAATTACCCCTTTGGCCAGCAGTCGCTATGTCCAGCCTGCAATCCTGTCTTCCCAAAATCTTGATATCTAGAATGTAAATTCTTGCTGGACTAACAAGTGCCTTTTCTCCTGTTCCCTCCTCCTACGTTTCAGGTCTGGATCTGTCTCATGTCTCCCTACAACGAGTGCTGCCTGCCGCCGGGGGTGATATGCCCCGAGCCGTTCGCCCTCACCTCCAGTGAGACCTGTGTCATAAAATACCCTGATACAATAGTGGACATAGCGGACCCCGACTCGCCACCATATTCTCTGATATATCCCGGCCCAACTCTCACCACTTTCCCTCAGCAAACCATAGTGGGATCTACTGCCTTGTTCGATATCAGAAACTTACTCGGTTCCGGGGGATCTCATGGGTTTAGGGGTATGTGTGGTTCTGGGACAGCGTGTAACTCAGGATTATCATGTTATGATACAGGAAACTTTAATCCTTTTTCTCCTCACTTGTCCAAACCATTTTGTTATAAAACTTGCAGGCCAACCTAAATCCAACATGGATATCTGCGGATTAACTGAAAAGCAGAACTGAACAGTAAGACAGATCACAACTAAGTTTACGGATAATGGATTATAGAAGTGCTGAGCTCCCACAGTTCCCAGTGGAGTCAATGAAAGCATGGCTTCCTGGCACTAGACCTGGATAAGGACTAGAATTTCCAAACTACAAGAAATTGAAATTTCATTATTGATCTTATTCAAAATTAGGATGAAATAAAACCCAGAATTTTCCGAGAAACAAGATTTTCAAAAAATATATTTTCAGTTTGATAAAAATGTATCTCAATAAATTTAAGTTTTTATGCCAACATTGACTTTTTATTATCAATTTCTCTCAAAATAAAAAGCTTAAAATATTTCAAAATTATATGATTGAAAATTTGGGGTTCCAAAATGCAATTTTATCAAAATTCATATTCACTTGCATATTTTGCTGAAGCAGCATTTACCATTAAAAAAAAAAATCACCTCTACTTGGCATTTCTTAAAATTAGGCATTTGTAAGTCTTTCTTGTGCTTTATTTCTGCTTAGACCCATGGTGTAAAGGTTTCCTAGCTTATTTTTCTGCCTATATCTCATTTGATGCAAGCCAAGGAAAAAAAAAAACCCACCCACAAAAAAAAAAAAAAAATCACACCTTCAAGCAATTGTAATTGAACATTTCTTTGTAAAATACTTCTGATCAAGGAACAATAATCTATGCAAAATCATGGAGCTGGAGATTCATTGTAGACCCTCATGAAGTCCTGCAACTCTTCTGATTATATCCTACCCATCTAATTTTGTGCATGTGTATTCAGCTTCTCATTCCCATTAAATATTGTCATGCAGCATGCACTTTTTTGGTTTTCTTTTTTTCTCTCTACATTATTTTTGAACCCTTCTGAGTCCCACTATAAGTGGCTGTGTCACCTTCCTGAAGATCCACACCCATCACCACTCAATATTTATAAGTTTTCACATTTTTCATCCGAATCGTGTTTCTGTGTGGAAGAAAGATGCTGCTGTCTCCGGAGGGTGCTGTACCCTGCTCAGTGCAGTACCACTCCATCTCTGAAGCAGCTCATGGAAAGCTCTCTGGCTGCAGCAGCATGGAGCATCGTGAAACCTCCTCCACGCTCCTTCCCAGGGTGGCAGGAGTGCAGGTGCCTGCACAGCAGACACAGATTTTTTTAATTAATTGAGACACTAGAATGAATTTCCCAGCCTATTCACAAGGCTATTCCCGAAAAATAGGACAAAAATCATGGACCAAGCATGTACAGGCAGCAGCAGGACACTATAACCCTTCTCTGCGTTACTTCGTTGGGACAACTTGCGCAAGAAGAATCTGCAATGTGGATACGTGCAACTCAGTAGTGCAAAGCAAATATGTATACATATATTGGCCAACACATGGTAATAACTAGGACTAATGAGTTATTAGGTTGAGCATTAAAGTGCTCACGTTCACCCCAAGAGGCACTACAGGCACAGTAGGGGAGCGATTCTGCTTTTAATTATCCATGTTCTGTGACTCAGAAGGATCACTCACTTTTCCCCTTCCCTCATTAGTCTGTGCTTTTAAAATATTTTTTTTTAAAAAGGACTAATATAAGTGAATAATTTTTGACTGGGCCTGTAGCAGAAATCCCTGAAAAATTGCATCAAAGTTCATGCCTTTAAGTCAGAGGCAAAAGCTGCTACCTCCCAAGATTTTAAAAGAGACCTTTTCCCCATCGTAGTTTCCAGAGGACTGTGTTTCCAACAGTCTTCCCCATCCCCCAGGACGTTTTCTCCATGCTAATCTACTCGAGTTCCTGGAGTCTGCAAATTAAATCTGCAACTTCTTTTTCCATAACTCAAGCCCAACTTCAGACGGCTCCTACATGATCCTTTCAGTAATAACAAATACAGTTTTCAGAATGCTTCATAAACATTAATTATATTTGTACACACACAGAGTGTTGCAAAACTAAGCCTCTGCCTTCAGATTTAGACATCCTAAAGTTGAGCAACACCTACACTTTAGAAATTTGTGTATGAGGATTATGGGGATCATTTTTCAGGTAAGATAATTATTTTGCATTTATTCATAAAAATTTTTTTTTAATTGAAAACAAATTGCCTCTTGCATACCCCCATGCTTTTTAAAGTGCATGGGACAAATCCCAAGACAGCAGAAGCCAGATATCTCTCCTCCTTTCAGCTGTGCATTATGCTCAGTTCGCATTGTGCATGGATACATATTTGTGTATTTTGAACATCAGTACGCTGTAACAGTTTAGCGCCATGAGCATCTCTCCAGTAGTGGTCTATTTAATAGCAGATCAGCAAACCCAACGCTAGTAGCTACCATCCACCGCTAAAGTCACACCGCTGTTTACCACCACAGCACCTGTCCTACAGATTTAGCCACGATGCCTGTGTTGGTGTCTATGATGGAGGATCCTTGGTTGTCTGGATCAAAGCCTGCAATGAGGGGATGACATCTCCTCTCTTCCTCCTTCCCCAAGGACCTGGGCAAAACCTGTGTCGCTCAGCATAACCATAAATGACCTGGCATACAGGTGCCACATGTAATTTTGTTGTGAATACACTCAGATGCTATGCAGCCCAGACTTTTGGGCAATGGCCACACTATAAAGGAAGGGAGGCGCATCCAGCATTGGTGTCAGTGCTGAGAAGCTCCGCATGGCTGCGGTCTGCAGAGAGGGGAGGGATCACTCGAGCCCAGGTTGCGTACGAAAAGTCTGCTTTTATTCCCCTGCACAATTTCCATATAGCCTGACTTTTGATTTAATCAGATTTATACTCCCAACTACCTCTGGCACAGGAAGTGCCTCTCTGAGGGTCGGGCAGAGCTAAAAACATTCACTGGGAAATCTCCCAGTGTCCTCAAGGAAGGAGTTTTGAAATACTTTCTAAGTGCTTTGTATTGATTTACATAGGCAAAGTGCCTATTATAAAGTTAATACCACATAACTCAATTTAGATGTCCTGAAATCAGACCTTTATTATCAAGTAGCTATTCATCTAGATTAAGCACATCTGATAATAAGCCTTGGATGTGCAAAGGGATTGTTCATCACTTCAAAAACTTTCCCATGCAACAGGCTCTCTGTCCCCAATTCTCTCCAGCACCCGTCTCATTCCTTCTCCAGTTTCAGAGAGCTTCTCCTATGTGCAGGACCAGGATAAACCACTCTTACGCTTTACATTCTTGTTCTTTGCTCATTTCCTAAATTTGCAACTTGTTTTACGTTGTTCATACCAAGTTTTTGGTCTGCCCTCTCAAGGAACTTTTAAGCAATAACACCTACCTACAGTTACATAGAGGAAACAAGTTCAAAATCATTGTCTCAAACATGTTTTTGCTTTTCCTGCACAAAACATTGGAATAAACAAACAGGGTTAATCAAACCATATCTTATCAGACTCCTTACCCTCAAATATCAAGTAATAACATCACTTTAAATTATGCATAAAAGCTTCATTCATGATACTTTGTTAATATAGTCATCATTAGTTCTAGCCCTTGAGCTGTGAGTGCTTCAGTTTCCATTAAAACTCAGCCCCCCCAGGGCAGGTGTGTGGGAGCAGAGGTCTGTGTGCTGGACAGCATTTCTCACCCTGTAACTGTCCCAAGTCTGAGGTCTGCCAGGGAGGACACTGGATGACTCACATCAGATTTAGCTGCTACACCCACAGATTGCTAGAAATACTTTATTCATTCTCCTGCATAATATGTTTACATTCCTGTGGTTTGTTCCTGATTAAATAACTTCAGGTTTCCATGCCATAAATTGTCCTTAAAGTTTGAGATGAATGTGTGGGATTCCCCTGGGGGGAAAGTTTCACTTGTTAAATATATTCTGTTGAAGGCTGAGCACAAATATTTTCAGAGAACTTTGTGAAGTCTGTACAACATCTTCTACAGGCTCCACGCCACAGTATTATAAATCAGTGTTTCAGCAAGCTCCAATGCCACACAACCGAAATCACTATCCTTCCTTTTTACATGCCAAGACTGATGCTGTATGTTCACTACTCATTAAGAAACAACTGTGTTTTATGGGAAAGTTTCAGATTTGCACACTACAATTCAGATAACATGACTAAAAATGATAGAGGTGTTAAAGCTTGATAAAGCCAGGCTGCACCAGCTGATGATCTAATTCTGCTTTTCTAACATTTTCTTACATCTCTCATCCAAACTCTTGTTCAAAGCAGGATCAACTCTGAATTTGGACCATGATGCTGAGGGTCCCCTTCATGGGCAATTTTTTTTTTTTTTTTTTTACTTGTCCTTATGTCTGTCTGAATCTCTCTTGTTTCCATTTATACCCATTACCTTTCGTTCCCCTGCCATACATATCTACAAATGGCCCAGCTCCACCTTCTCCTTAACTTGTGCTCACAAGTTCAGCCTTTTACTTTTATGAATCCACTCCTATCTATAAATGGTGACAACAGCTCCTTCTCCACGCCTTGAGAAGTCAGATTGATGATCCCAGATATGATCCCCTTCAGGGACCATCCCTTATGGTGCTATTTCATAGCCAACACAACGTAGCCTTCATTTTGATTGTGACATTACAGGTAATACAAAGCTGACGTACAGAGTTATAACCCAGTCTGGTCTGCTCCTTATCTATTCCTAAGAAACCAACCAGCATCTTCAGCGTCCATATTTATACACATATTGAAGAAAGATAACAACTCTCTTAAGGCAAGGGTTTACACATGACAGAAGGAAAACAGTTTGCTACCCATGTGCTGCTGCCTGGTTCTGTACAAGATTTGGGGCGGGTGCTTGGGAAGTGGGTGAGAAAAGGAAAAACTCAAGACTTGAAGGGAAAGTGAGGCAGGTTGTGTAATGTGATGTTGGGCAGAGGGAGCTGTGCAGACCAAATAGAGAGTTAAGTCAGCATCTTCTAAACCTGTCTGCATGACTCTGTTTTCCACCTACACACCAAGAAATAGGATTAACAAAAAAAACCATGATGAGATCAGAGACAACATGCAACAGGTATACTGCAAACAGATTTTACATCATTTAAGTAATGTAATTTGCTTTCCTGCCCTGAACAAGCCAGCATTTTTATTTTCTTGTATTACAATATATTTCAGTATGATTCTGGCCAGCACATGGTGAGGGAGATGTCTGTCTTCTGCCCTACTCCCTTCATTCCCTTTCCTTCTGTGCTCCTTCAACACTTATTTCCTCTAAGTTTATCATGCCAACTGAGAATTCGATGACAGTTCTTTGTAATTTTTCAGTATTCAAAATCTAGTTTAATTCCAGCAAGAAGTGAACAAAAAGTACAAGTCCTAGGTTCTCCTACTGCATTTAGATTTTTTTTTGCTTGTCCGCTAAGCCCTAGAAATGTGCTGGTAAAGACAAAGAAAGGCAGTGAATCCCAGCTCCCCACATCTGTGGGGGTCCTGACAAGGCTGGAAAACAAGAAGCCAGCCAGCAATTGCACACATCATGAGGCCATCATACAAGAAAATTTCCCTTTTTTAACCACCAAATGTTATCAAAGACCTTCAGAAAAGGCTCTATTCTCTTGAGCTGACTAATACGCTTGAAGAAGACCATCCTTCATCCTGTCATATAACCAGTCTACCGATTTTTTTTTTTCTAGTAGCTGTAGTTTTGTTAAATCGTACTCCTTCTGCCATAAATTAGGATTTATGAGGTGTTTCTGGAAACACTCTGCATAATTAAACACCATGGGAATGTTCTGAGAACTGAAAATGTTTCACAAACACTCATTAACACATTGCCTATGCAAATAGTTTTATTATGATAATAGCTGTAGGTGATGCCTACTGTTGGGCAGTAGTCTCACCTTAAAGGATATACCAAGGTCATTTCTGGCATTGTCCTAATCAGACTGCAATTTACTACCTCAAATTTTTGATTATTTAGCTTTCACTTTAGTTTGCATAAAAACAGAAGGCCAGAGTTTCTGATAGCATAAAAACCAGACGATCTATACAGTAATACATAATTAACTCTTGCTACCGATCTGGACCTACATTTCAGTTCATACTTGCCTAATGGGCAAAATTCTTGCTGATATAATATGTGTTCAGATGATGTAAGCAAGTAGTGCCTCTTAGAAGTGAGGAGAATGAATGTTGCAGACCTACATCAGCAGAGCATCAATCCCCAAGCATTTTCCTTTGATTATTTCTTCATTAACAAGCGTTCCTGACTCAGCTTTACAAACAAAAACTTCAGCGCTCTGAAGTTGAACAGAACCGGTTTGACCACATAAACCATACCTTAGCCAGGCTAGAGCCATCATTACGGCTGTCCCCGCCTTACACAACCATATAATTTTCTAAAACAATTTAAAATTAATAGGTGCTGACAATATTAACATTCTATAATGTGGTGTATGCAGTCTGCCTTACTTTTTGCCCTTTATTGCTTTTATTACCTTTGTTAGCCACTCTAGAGCACAACACAAAAGCTGGGGGGGAAGAGAAAATTCTCTATAGCATTGCTACATTATGGGAGAATTTTGAAAAGAGATAATTTTGTTGCAGTTAAAGGACTGCATCTTAATATGACAGCCTGGATTCAGTTCCTAGTTCTGTCAGGGATCTCCCAAATGCCAGAGAGATCAACCAAGAGGAGAATCCAGAGTGCTTAGCTAGAATCCTTTTTGTAGGAGTGAATTTCATACTTGCTATATGTGCTTTAACACTCGTGTTTTGAAACAGCAATTTTGGGGTGCATCCTTGGAAGGGAGAGGTCTTCTGGCTAGAAATCACTAAAGAGCTAGAACCAAGAGACCTTGAAAACTCAGGGAGAAGAAGGAAAAAAAAAAATCTAGACTATGTTTTCAGCCAAATTGTAAGCTCCTCTGACATCTACAGCACTCATCCTACCTTGTTAGGACCAAGTCATGAAGACCTGAGGCTAGCTCTGCCATGGCACATACCAACAGACTGGACAGTACCCCAGCCAGTACTGGTGGACAACTCTGGCCCTGTGGGCAAGGGGAGGCTCCCTCTGGTGGCAGAGGACACGGGGAGGACCTTGTCAAAGTGCGGGCGCGGTACACCCGTTTTCCCAGAAATCACTTCACCACCCTCACTATTCCCTCTGGAGGGAAACTTCATGCATAAAAACACCTGGCACATTGAAACGATTTTAAACCGCCACCACCGTGGTGTTTATGACATGATGCATTTATGACATTAATTCCTCTTATTTTATGAGGCACCTCTAAAGATCCCCTGGGCTGTGGAGCTTATCAGGAATATTCTGGAGACATCAGGAAATGATATTTCAAAGAGTTTCACAAACATCTGCTAGTACGTCATACATGGAAATTATTTTATGTTAATAGTAATAACATGCTAGTGGATTTAGGCTGCTCTGATCTCATGCAGAATGAAATATGTAAAACATTTCTTTAATCAGCTCCTCCTTTTAAGCTTTGTAATTGGAGGTGACTTCATTTTTATTTAAGAGATAACTCTATCACAGTTTTACTCTTTAAAGTTTTTGCAGCAAATACTTCCTCTGGCTAAAGAGCACATCTGTAAACCTCATTAACGTTATATCAGATGAAAAACAAGCCCTCTCTTTCTAGAGATTTGTCTAGGCATGGAGACAAATATTAGATGTTCGCTTGTATTTCTGATAAGGAAAATAAATCTTGTGTGCGTTGACACACTGTGCCACTGACATCTGAGACTCCCTGTGCAGTTTTTAGCAAAGATAAGTTACCAGAAGTCCATTAATTCTTATGTATTTTTAATTCTTAATGAAATCAGTAGAGTGACACCAGGAAATTTCAAGATGAAAAGAACTTGCAAGTTACCATCTGCATTTTGCATTATTACCTACCTCAGCTTTAGATAATCACAAACAGTGAGCAAAACAATTACTGCAACTACAGGAGTAATACATGCAACAAAGTTTGCTTCATAAGTAATTAAGGCCCTTTACACAAACGGTGTCTCAGCGCCTCCAGGCAATCTGAGAGAGGGTATAAATACTCTCTCCGTGCAAGGCTTTTCTAACTACTTCTCTTGACCTGTTCTCTCCGGTACAGAGTAAGTCTGATTTGACAACTATAAAAACCTTGAGTTTAATTTTGCTTTCGCCTGACTTTTTGTTAAAATCAGGACTAAATCCTGCATAAATATTCTGACTCTCAGAGACATTAGTAAGCATCTTTCTACAGTTGTTTTCTATGCTGCATAAAAGATGTAAAAATAAAAGCCAGGGCTTTTCAAGACTGCTTTGGGCTGCTAATTTTATGGGAGAATTAGGAATTTCAACCTGAATTTCAAAATTTCAGAAGAGCTCTGAGAACGGATTTTATCATTGTTTTTTCATATATAGCGTGATTAAGGGATTCGGCAGTCGTTAGGTGGGGGGATTTCATAGATAACTATTAAAGTGCAATCCTTGTTCGAAGTTAGTTCTGTGTAGCTACAGACATGCAGCATCGCTGTTGTTCTTAACCTGTCCATCCTTAGCTAATTTAACTGGAGGCACAACAAGCTACACCAAGTGATGATTAGATACTATTACTTAATGTAACCGTGGAAATAAGCTTTGATTTCTAACTATTAAAACTTTTTGAGTAGTTTAATGTGTTTTTACAGAGATTAAGCTTTTTTTTTAAAAAAAAAAAAAAAAATCAAAGCTACATTTTAACCTAAGGGTATCCGGGGGAAAATGCTATGCATGGTTTTTGCTATTTTTTTTTCCCTAGAATGATTCATTTGAGGATACTTTTTCTTTCCTCTGAATATAGTTGAGACAAGTAAATAGATCAAAGAGCTCATGGCCCTGCCCATTCCCTTGTGCCAGCACGCTGCTAGCACCTGGTGCAAAACAGCACTGAGCTTCTGAAGTGGAGGAAAGTAGCTTTCAGAATATTTTTACTTTAAACTTGGCAATACAATGGTTTATCTATTAGAAAGTGTTGCTGGCTACATATTTTAGGATCCGGTATACTACTTCTCCATAGATAAAACTTACTGATTTTGGAGGTTAGCTCCAAATTACTCACCTTTTTTTACCCACCAAATTACCACAGAAATGTTTCTGCCTTAGAAACATTCTGCATTTTCTGTTTACTTATTGTAAGGAGTACTGCGAAGCTGCCATCCTCATCCTCGTCCTCCAAATGTTCTCAAGGACAGCAGTTCTAGTATACTGCAGCATACAGGACTTAATTAAGAATAAAATGATACTTTTGCCTTATTCATCACTATAAGGTGTCTTTCATTTACAAGTTTAAAAAAGATAGTGCATTGCTATAGCATGGAGAACTAGCTTTTATATGAAGATTTATTCTGAAGAAAGAAATAAGCACTATTAAATGTGTGTACCGTAGCTGAAGCTGCAATTTTCTTATTTGGGTTGACAATATCATCACAATAAAAATACTTTATGTGTCTTACTTATTAAACCAGTAATTTTACCCCCCTATTTATTCTTAGCTTTTCATTTTTCCGTGTTTTAGTGGAACATTTTAGTGCCTGAAAAGAGCAGGTATCTGGAAAATAACACAGGAATGCAGACACTGCCCTGAGAAGCTGCATGTGGGAGGAAAAGAGATGCTGTGGGAACAAGTTCAAACTTGTCTCCAGGAAATATTACGAAGGACTGGGAGGTTTTAGAGCAGATGTCTGTTTTGGAGACAGCACACAAAGAAAGTGGAGGATTTTTGCTCCCAGACGAAGGAAATTAAAGAAAGCAAGCTTAAAGCAGCAAGTTAGAAAGAACAAATAGATGCGGTCTAAGTGAAAGGCAGCAGATACAAGGAAAGGAGCGCAACTACTGCCTTTACCCAAATTCTCTCTGTCTAAAGATCTCTTAGAGCCAAGCTTAGAACTGTCAATAACCAAGTGCATGTCTTTTGTTTTGTTTCTAATTCTACAAATATGTTACAGGCACTCCCCTACCTTGGCCAGGTGATGGCTTCCGACCAGCTGGCGTGCACCAACCCCTGCGAGGCAAAGTGCCCCCAGCCCCTGGCCACCAGCAGCAATGAGCCCTGTGTAGTGGCCTGTGGTGACTCCCGGGTGATTATATACCCACCACCCGTCGTCGTCACCTTCCCAGGGCCCATCCTCACCACGTACCCACAGCAAACCGTCGTGGGAGCCTCAGAGCCCTCCGAGGTGGCCCTGGCAGAGCCTCCTGTCACAGCATCTCTCCCAGGGGAGGTGACAGGGAGGCTGGAAGCAGCAGTTGAGAAACTCACCCCCCAGGTCATTGCCAGACCTGAGCCACGGTGTGCCCCAAAATACTCTTACACCTATTCTTCCCAGTGGACACATCCATGCAATTCATACCGCTCAGGGAAACGGTGGACATCCTAAGCTCAGCCCTCCTGTGCACAGAGCAATTTAAAGAAGCAGCAAAGGAAACTCCAGATGCAAATTGCGGGTGGGGCCGATGGGCACCAGCCCCAGTGCTGGGTGTTGTCTGGCTCCAACCAAAAAGAATGAGAGCTGCGAATACAGAGCATCTGTGAAAGGCAGGCTCGTATGTGCATTTTCTCATTTTGCCTTTAGTTTAGATCTGTTGTCCTCTGGCTTTCCAGTTTAGTCATCTGCTTACTTTGTGCTTTATCTTATTTCAGTTATATTATTGACACTGAATTTAAAGAGGTGACTTAGGATGCTAGAAATTGCACACAGCAACTGCGCCAAAGAAGAAAAAACATTTTTTTATAGACTGCATCACTTTAACCCTGGTGATTAGCCAGAGCCTCACTGAACCCCTGGAAAGATGGTCTTTATGTTCCGTACAATTTTGTTCCAGAATTGTAGAAAAGCTGTCTCTTTCCAAATAAATTTTCTGTACAAAAGTCTGTCTTCTGGTTTTCATTACCACATAATCATTTCCTTCTTCTTTTACTTGTCAATTGAATTTCTGGTATATTTATCCTTGGTCATGGGCATTTCACGTTTCTTCTTTGAGCACAAATGTCACAAAATCCCAGGAATACTTTTCTACGTAATGTCGTTAAACATGTGCCAAATATTTGACACTCCCAGGGACCAACCTGAGTCCCTGGCAGTTGTCACTAACAATAGAAGTCCTTGCAAGGGCTAGGTTATGCTCAGCTCCTAATTTGGAATGTCCAACTCAGGACAGAGCAACTTTCCAGCACTTTGACCCAAGCCCAAAGCAAGACATGAATATCTGGGTGCAGCCAGCAAGGCGGAGAAATTCAGAGCCCAGACACGGCCTTCTGACACATTGTGTGGAACTTCCCTGAGGTTACGGGGGAAGGATGCCCTCGGGCTGCCCACAGATAACCGCACTGGTGGCTGCAGTAGCCGCATTGCAGGCTGCATGCTCAATGCATCACCCTGAGCATCACTACTGAACGGGTCGGAACAGGACACAGAGTATGAATGGAAAAAAAATACACCGCTAGTTTAGCTTTCATTCCTCTGTAGACCTCACAAAACAGAAAGTGATGTTTCACCTTTGAAATCTCTCATTTATAATGAAGCTAATCATTCGCTAATAATGTCCCTATCTTGCAGTTCAAAAGCGTTTTCCGAGACAAATTCAGAGCTTCCGCAAATATTTTTAGCAAATGAATTACCATCTAATGTTTCACATCATCGCTCAGTTATAGACATAATACCAGCCACAGTGAAGAACAACGTCAGACCCTCAAAAAATTGTTTATGCAATGTAGATTCTTTAATGTGGATGGAAAATGCAATAGACAGTGACAGCAAGAAACAAAACAACACAGCAACAATGAATGGGAAACACAAAAATCACAAGGCTGCAACAAGGCACAACCCAGGGCTCCACCCCAGAGATCCCCTCCTCCCCTTGCAGGTTGGGAGTCTCAGAGCC
>NW_009614582.1:21096-33244 GCF_000690535.1 Cariama cristata | reverse complement strand
TATTTTATATATATGTAATTATATATATTATATAATGATTGGGATTATATAATCCCAAACCATATGGGGACACCAGACTGATGCAGGTGTTTCATCCCATGACTTGACAGAGATGTTCTTCTAGCAGAAGGTGCCAGTGGAGCCTATCTCAGAGTCTTCCAGCTTTCCTGGTTCAGAAACCTCCTTCCTTGTCAGCGTGGTCACTTCACCCCAATATGTTCTTTTGCTGCTTTTTTTTTAATTCCAATTTAAACAGTTCATTCACTACTGAGAGGTGCTCTTCATCCAGAGGAGCTTCTTTTCTAAAGAGATATTGCAAATGGGGGTTGGGAGGAATGAATTTTGGTACTCTGGATTTGTAACTGGGCACTGGGAGCTACAGAGCTACTGTGTGCTGGGAGAGAATACCCAAGGACTACTTGCCCCCAGTTCTTTGTCTTTGGATTCATACCTGCCTTGTTCTCCAGCACTGATATCACAAGTGGAAGCCCTGAAAGAAGAAAACGACAGTCTGCGCTGGCAGCTGGATGCCTACCGCAATGAGGTGGAACTGCTAAAGCAGGAGCAGGGCAAAGCGAGCAGGGATGAAGACACAACCAAGGAGCAGCAGATGAAGCTTCTCCAGCAGGCTCTGCAGGGGATGCAGAAGGTGGGCCCAGACTTTTCTATAGCTATGGCTTTGCTACAAAGGCAAAGAGGCTGTGATGTGGAGCAGAAACACAAGCAAAGGCATTTTGTTTATCCGTGGGATCAAAACTGGCAAATGGGAGCAACTTTCTGTCACTTCGAGTGTTACCAGAAAACCCCCAAACATTCAAAACGGTGATTGTGTATGAACTGATAAGTCACATGGAAACAATCCATAGTTTATGGATTTCTTGAGTTCCCTTTGCTTGACCACACTGTGACTTCTGAAGTACTGAGTCTGTGCTTGCCTACTCTGTAACCGTGTAAGATCCTGGTTACCAGCAGGAGCAAGAAAAGTCAGAAATCCCAAGCTTGCCTTGACACCTTTTCTGAACTTCACTGGGCTTTCATTCTCACGGAAATGTGTAGGGTATGTCTGGTTCTTTGGGATTTCCCTGAGCTAAATCTTGAGTGGGTTGATTTCTCATAAACCTTAACAGTAGCCTTTGGGATATTAAGCCAGACTGATAACCAAGTATGTACAGCGTATAACAGTTCAAGTAAGTGTTTATTAAAATGAGAACCTGCAGCAGTGCTGTGGAGGCTGTGATCTGAGAGCGCTGGCGTTTGTGATGTTGGAGCTGGCAGGAAAAACCTTCTGTAGTCACCATCAGCCTTCAGTGCAGGGGGAAATGCCAGGAATTGCAAGACATAACAGATTTCCCTTTTTGCAGGTGTCAGGCAGGTCAAGTTTCTCTTTACACCACAAGTGTGTAAAGAGAAAAAGGTTCTCTCTTTTTATTTACAAAAATATTAAAGTAAACAACTGATTAGGAGTGTTTTAAGCATGGAAGAAAGCATTCACTGAAATATACCTATATGTATTTATGTATCCTGGTTTGACTTGGGAAAGCTGTTAGGCTCCTGCCTTTGCCATGTTAGTGTTTAAGCTTTTCTCCCCCTGATGACTTGATCTTGTCTGTTCCTGAGAGGCCCAGTGCTGTTAGGATTTTGAGCACTGTTTTCTTCTGCCTGTAATGGGAAATCAGTCAAGCTTTTCCTCTGCCGTCTGTGTTGGTTTGCTCAGTTAGGTTTTTGTACTCATCTGCTTTACCTATGGACACGTTCAAGAATACAAATTTGCTCTGAAAGCAGACTGTTATATCCACAACCACAGCTTGGTTCTCCTTGATAGACACCAGCTTGGGCTTGAGAATTTTGTTCTGCTCACCTCTGAGATGTGGGTTGTGATTCACCACCCCACCTTTTTCCCCAGCTTTGCTAGTCAAGGGAGCGCCTGGCTCGCTGTGGTGTTTGTTGTGAGCACCCTGCACCACTGGGCTGATGCCTGGGGTGGGGAGCAGTCATTATATTTTTTTGCGATATGGAATTGTGCAAATACTAGTGCAAACTTCCTTATCTAGTAGCTGTTTCAGAGTATTTTCTTAAATTGTAAGACACCTCTGTGTTAATGTGGGCTAGAGAGGTGACTTCCCTGGGTCACTTGTTTCTGTGCTGCTCTTCCCCATGTACTGCCTGTTTTTATGGCTGTGGCATGAACCAGACTGGGAGAGAGAAAGAGTTAGCTTTAACGTGGGTCAGGCCCGCAGTCTAGTGCACAACACATGCTTTGTTTAAGGGACGGTGAGGGTTTGTTGATGATGGAATTACTACCACATGTTCAAAAAGTCATGCTCTTTTTTTATGCTAATGGGCAAACATGTTTCTAAGGTACATTGTAGAAAAGATCTCTTGTTGTGTACTTAACTTTCAGATTGTTCTGAATACAATCTGTCTGGTCTTCATGGAAAAGTCCTTACTCATTTTATACTATTTAAATAGTAGGAGGTGAAAGGCAGGTTAAGAACTGAGTTTATCTTTTTCTCTTCCAGCATCTTTTGAAAGTACAAGATGAATACAAAAAGAGAGAAGCTGAGCTAGAAAAAGTGAGAGAAGACAAACTAAAAATAGAAACGTTATTAGAAAACCTGAAGGAGCAGGTATGTGCCATCCCAGCGCTTCCTTATTCTCAGTAGTAAATGCAGTCCTTGGATTTCATGGCCCATCCTGAGCACAGCGAAGGACCTCTGTCCTTCTACAACCTGGTAGAAGATGCCTAGCCCTGGCTTACAAGCAGTTGTCTTTGGAAAGCTAGAAAAAAAATTACCTGCCAAATTGGATGTATATCCGTAATGAACTTGCTGATTGCTTTATGTACCAGTGAGACCGTCTACCTAAGCAACTGTATAAATAAAAGATTAACTTTCATCTTATAGTATACAGTGATACTGCAGCTGAAATGTGTTTTTCTGCAACCTGAGCTTTAAAAGATGAGAAAAAAGGGTCTCAGTTATCAAACACTGATTTTTTTTTTTTTAGATTGCATTTTAGGGATGACCTACATAAAAATTATTGAATTGAAAGTTTTCATCAGTGTTATGCTTGGTGGATTTATTCTAAACATAAATACACTGTTTCTTCTCAGGTGTGATCCACTCTGTCGTCTGATTGTGGACCCATGCATAAATCTAAACTTGCTTGGTCCTCTCCTCTATAGCACAGCCACAATTATACAGGATAGACAAAAAACATTACGCAGCACTTCTTGCTGAGGACTATAGAGCCAAATCCTAGGTCTTGGCTCAGATTTTCAATCCTTAGCCTTAAATTTTTGTGCCATGAGCTCGGAAAACAAATGTCTTTCTAGTAATTAAAAATGGCTTTGTATCCCAGTAAGCCTCAGTGCCTGATATCAAAGAACAGAAATAAGACCATCATGAGTAATCTTTCCTTTTCTTTACCTATATATAGCAAAGCATAGCAGATGAAGAGGACAAGGAGAGAGATGCAATTGATTGTCAAGGAAATGTAAGTGAAAGTTTCGCTTCTGCTACTTTAGTCAGGATATCTTACTGAGGGACCTAATGACACCTCATTGTAAAATGAGCAGTTTCTCAAAGTTTGGTTTGTTGTGAAGTGTGTAAGCGTGATACATACAGACTATCTTTATGTACAAATAAAAATCATCAAGTTATCCCTTGCTAGCAGGTTCTAACTGGAAGAACAGTAGGTATTTGCAACATGGTGCTGTAGAAATAGGTTTTGGTGTGCAAGATAACGTGTTGCACTGTCATTTCAACTAGCCTTCAAAAATTTGTTGGATCTCCAAGAGAAAGCAGTCAGTGCATTTGCATTATAATACTACTGACTGAACTGCCGTCCCTGTGTCACCACGGTGCAGACCTTTACTTTCTGCAGTAGAAGCACATTATAGCCTTCTTAAGCTCCAACTGCACTGTTTCAGTCCTGTGTAGTTGAGAATTGCACTGGCATAAGAAGCTAAGCAAACCAGAGGGACCATTTAATTCTATCTTTGTTACTGGCCCAAGTCCAGTCCATTTCACTAGTGACTGGAGGCTGTTTCCAATTATAGCTGTCTGTAGCTCTCAAACCACTGGAATTCCGCATAAAACTTAGGAATAAAAGTCATGCTTTTAGTGCACCCGCAAAGTCTTTGCATCACTGACAGTCTTGTGTTTATTTTGAGGATAATAAATTATGCAAAATTCTGTTTTAATTCAGTACCACAAACTTGTCATTGACAAGTCAAGGACAGTCTGATCTAAACTCTTTGCAGCCATTGGGCACTTGGTTAATCATATTGCCTCAGTTTAGGCTTCTGAAAAATAGGCATCTACATCTGAATTAGTCACTGCAAGGCTTTCTTTCAAGTGTGTTTTTTCTTTTATTGTTTAAAATAAGGCCCTTCTAGAGCAGATGTCATACCAGTGATCAGGGCTGATAAAGTGCGTGTTGTGGCATCTTGCTTAAGTTCATGGGCTTTTAATCTAACTTGATAATTCAGGCACAGCAGCATGAACTTTGGAAGCACTTTTTGCAAAATAAACGGTAGATACAGCAATGCGATGAATGCAATGACTCACAGAAACAGGAAAACAAAAATACAGACTCTGTCAAATCTGACCAAGCTGCTGCTTGATGTGTAAGAGTGCCTGCTGTGCTGCTGGTGTGTGAAACGGGCCCTGTGGGTTTTTTTGCAGGAGAACAGTACATCCAGAGTTTGTGCATGCAGTCAGGAGAAGGAATGTCCGGTTGAGAAGACACTGAGCAATAGTCCTGTGAAATCCGAACGAGAAGTTCTGTTAGTTGGTAAGTTCTTTTGATGGGCTTGGTGATGGTACTGGAGACCTGAACTGAGTGGGACTTACTTCAAAGGGCCTTGCAGCTCCCACTGACCACCTCTTGTTCCTTTGGTTACTCCAATGGAGGCGAGAATCCCGGAACCAAGGAAAGCCTCGAGCTTTGGTGGGGTCAAGGTTTCAACTTGTGCATTGCTCATGTGGAAATCTTGTGCTGGGCACCTTTCAGTCAAAACCACACACATGTAAAGGGATCTTTTGTGTAGTGACAGTCCAGGTCAGCACGTACTGGAGTGCAAGTTCCTCTTGTGGGAGGCATCACTGAAGGTAGGAAGTTAGAGGAGGGTCTGTCTTCATTCGCTTAGAGCCTAATCAACCTTACAGGGTCCTAAGCAGCGTCACAGGCTCTAAGACTTTAGTCACCTTGAGCATTGCAGCACCTCACAGTGCAGGTGACATCTGTGGACCCACACAGCAGTAAGACGCACCATTAGATCAGGCATGGTGTACCACAGACCCTGGGCAGATAAACTCTTCTAGCTTTAGAAGCTGTAGCTAGAGAGGAAGGAAGGGTGGAGAAAGGTGGCAGGGAGAGAAGACCGGGCTCGATGGGATGAGAAATATTGCCAGCAGTTTCAAGTGATGGTCACGAAGGGATTGGTGACCTCTGATATACAGTGCAGGTGTATCTGCTACCCTTTTTATTTCCTTTCCCCTTGCCTTTTCCTAGTAATATTGAAAAATAACCTAACGTGGCATGCTACGACTCTGCAGTCCAAAGCGTGGGGTGGCTGGGGATTTTCTGGAGCATTGAAAAGGAGGAACAGAAGTCCTTGTCTTGCTGGGACAAGGCATTTTCTTTAGTTCATTGTCACTCAGCCAAGTTCTCCTTAGCCATCCCTCTACATCTGATTTGAGAATAACAATAAGTTATGGGCTGGTTTCTGCATTGAGAGGGAAGGGACGTTGGGGAAAACCAAGGGCACAGCCTTTTTCTGGAAATGATGGTCAGAAAAGCAAGGCAGTCTTTTTGATATACGATTGAAAGGAGCCTTTTTGTGACAGGGTGCAAACTTGGGTTGCTCTGAGTGCTGCAAAACTGTTGCGATGGGATGCACGTACTACTGCTGGTCTCCCCATTTGCCTTCTGTCTTTTCCTGCTCCTTGACCTTTGATGGTACAGCTGGAGGAGAGCTCTGCTTTCACTCTTCTTGGGCCTTGCATCCCCACGTGTATGATAATCTCTGTGTGCCCATCGTTGGGCACATTACCAGCACTTGGCAAGGAGTGAGGTTAGTGAGGTCTGTTTTCAGTGCTAACCAGCTGCATTGGTTACCTGCTGTTTCCTTTGCAGCCTGCCAGCCAAACCTCGCTGTACTTAAACCCAGAAATGCTTGATTAGATACCTCTGTGCTGTGCCAGCAGTAGCAGAGAGCTGGTGTTCTCAGCTGGCTTTTGTCTCATGAGAATGACATTTGTGATGTTCCTTTCCCCAGGAATAATTTCAACATTTCTTCATGTGCACCCGTTTGGAGCAAGCATAGAGTACATCTGTTCCTACCTGCAGCGTCTGGACAGCAAAGTAGGTGTACCAACACTTCCAGTTCCTGAGCCAGACTGGGTGGTATGGTTGTGTCCTGAGTGTGTTCAGTCTGTGTGACTGGTAAAGAGCTTCGCTCCCTCCCTCAGAACGGTGCAGAGGTTGGACAGTACAAACTGGTGTCTATTAACTGCAATAACTTGCTGGATGAGGGAAAGGGTGAACTTTCTTAGAATCAGAGAATGGTTTGGGTTGGGAGGGACCTTTAAGGATCATCTAGTCCATCCCCTTGCCGTGGGCAGGGACCTCTTTCATGAGATCAGACTGCTCAAAGCAACCCAGCTTCTGGCTTAGCCCTTACATAGCTTAATGTTAACCTAAATACAGAGTTGAAGGTGATGTTCCTACTGCCGATGTTCATGGGTAATCCTGCTCGTAAGTCAAGAAACCCCTTTGATGGTAGCTGTGTTTTCCAGCAGTGAATTCCATCTTTAAAATTTGTCTAAAATGTATTTTTGTTTATTCTGGTTAAGTTTGCTGCCTTTGTTTCCCTTACCCTTATGACTTCTAAGGAAAAGAGCAAACAACCCGCCTCTCATATACTGTTTATTATCTTATAACATCTGCCATGCCACTGTTTGTATATATTCTCTCTAAGCTGAACAGTCATATTGTTTTTGTGCCTCTGAGCAAAGTTTTCCTGTATTTGTGATCTTGTAACCCTTCGCTGAGCCTTTTCTGTCTCTGTTTAGATACTGTCAGTGAAGTCATTTTTATGAGTGTGCTGTGCAAAGGCCTAACCCTACAAAAGCATAAGCCCTGAATCACAGTCCTGGCTTATATGGGTCTGCGCTAAGTGGAGGGATTGAGTCCTGGGTGCAGGGGTCAAGAAAGGCAATAACAAGAGCAGCGCTCATGCGTTTTCCTTAGTAGAACAAGAAGCTGCTGTTTCCTGCGCTACTTCTGTGTATTGCTGGCTTCAGACCCCTTTTCAGAGTAAACGGGAAGGGACTGTGCAAGGGCTTTTGAATGTTCAAGGAAATTACATCTTGCTCCTCTACTATACTCTTCTTTGGTTGTCTTCCTTAAAGTACCCCAGGAACAGGAGACTTACCAGCATGGGAATCGTCTCTTGTGACTGGAAGCTTTTCAACTGCTTTTGTTTATAACTTACTGTTTAATTTGCCCCATTCTAAGAAAGCACAGCTTGCTGGCCTGTGTTTTCCAGGCTCACTCCAACCCTTTAAAGGCATATCTAATAATTTATCTTCTCATTCTAGCTCTGAATTTGTCTGAGGCAAACAGCTGTCTTTATTTTTCTTTGGAGCTCCTAAAGAAATGCCATCGTATCATTCAGCTGATTTCTGGCACTTCCTCTTTGGATCCTACAAGTGTAGAAAAGGGCTACTGAAAGTTTCTACAATAAGCTTAGCAGAAAAGCCCTGTGAGAAGTGCATCCTTTAACCTCTGTAGTGGCATCAATCTTTTTTTATTGTTCACTGATACTCAGGTAAATGCATCAGCCTGTTGACTTGCACAGGTCTTTTGTGCCTGGTCTCTTGAAAGGAGGTCTTCCTGTTTGTTCTTCAGGTTATGTGTTAGCTCTTTTGTCATCCTCTTGATTGTTGCAGGAGCTAGGTATTAGTTGGGGGTGTTGATTTTAACGTCTAGCAGATCTTAGAGCTTGAGTTGGGGGGAGCACTTGGGAGCAGAACCTGGTTTCTTGAAGCTGCCAGCAGGAAAGGGAGTATCTTTCCCCTGTTCCTGGCTCATCAGTCTCACCAAGAAGGCCAGCAGGTCAGCAGAGAGTGCAGAAATTAAGATCAAGGATGGTTTGAAGCCATGAAACCAGTCCTTACAGAAACTGTCTGTAGCGCTGTGCACATCACAGGTGCTGGGCAGCATAGATGATGCTCCTCCTGGGGTGTCCACTCTGTTTCATGTCTTAGGTTGGACCTCTACCTTACCTTATATGTTCTGAAACTGTTAACTTGCAGCATCCTAAAAGTTTTTTCACTTGCTGAACTTTAATTGTATCTGGGAAATACCCAAGCAGTCAAATTTACGAGCCTGCCTGCCTATGTGTGCTCGACTTTCGATGCAGATTGTATAGCTGGAGTGTGACTGGGTAAAGACGCTGGTGGGTACATGCCCTGCTTCAACCCCATGGAAACACTACAGAGGCTTTAGTTTCAGCTCTGACAGGGCACAGTGCTGAGAAAACGCGTAACTTTACCGGTGTTTTGAGAAGTAAGGTTCAGCTGTATGAGAAAACCACGTAACACATTATGCTTCCTACCCCTCGCCATGTTACAAAAGCTTAAAAAACTATGGCTGAGTGTGCTTCTGGGGAACGGTGCCATCAGTCATCTTGAAA
This sequence comes from Cariama cristata, assembly GCF_000690535.1. Taxonomy (NCBI): domain Eukaryota; kingdom Metazoa; phylum Chordata; class Aves; order Cariamiformes; family Cariamidae; genus Cariama; species Cariama cristata. The sequence goes on along the minus strand of NW_009614582.1, from coordinate 24,540 downwards.
GGCAGCAGAGTGACGTCCCGGGGGCTGCGCCAGTCCTTGGGTCTGGTGAGGGGCAGGAGCTGGGTGGATCATTCTCTACCATGGGTCACTACCTGAAATAAGAGTCTGGCTTGACAAGCCTCTGGTCTGACCTGCTGTAGCAAATCTGTCCACCTTAGGTGTTTAGGTTTCTCTTCTGCAGCTATGTAACCTCCAGGTCTCGTCTCTTCGATCTGTTTGAGCAACTCCTGTGCTGTTAGGGACATGGTGGCTGCACTGTAGATGAGTGCTTGTGACTGTTCAGAATGTGAATATAAATTCTCCGTGTCCCTGATTTTTATACCCAGTAACTGAGAGCTCTATTCTTATAGCAGCAGTAAAAGTACTCACTGTTAAGTTACTTAAATGCTTGGGAGGTTTTAGTCTGTTATCTTGCATTTCACAGCGGAAAAAATTAGGACGGTCCTTTTGCCCTTATTTGTAGTGTGTGTTGTATCTGCAGCCATCTCACCCCGAAGTGTGACAGTAGCACAACTCATGCTGTCCCAAGATTATTACCGTGAGCATTTGGACAGGACGTCTAGGGAAAGCCTAGGCGTACTTTAACAATTAAATGTGTTTGGGCTTGAATATTGCCAGTCATTACAGGGCTTCTGTAACCAAAAGCGTCTTAATTTTTAACGATGTTTTCCTTCTGTTTTCACAGATTTGCACCGCGGAAGTGGAAGTTCTCATGACTCGACTCCAGAACACATTCAGGCAGGAGCTGAGTGGGGTTGGAGCCAGCCTAGAGAAAAGGTGGAAGTTTTGTGGCTTTGATGGATTGAAAATGACTTGAGCTTTGACTTAATGCTGAAAAGAGCAGCAGGATATGTATGCCAAGAAAACCTGGGATGCCTCTTACCTCTGTTCATGATGATTATCTTGCACGCATCACGGACTCGGGTGGGATAATATGTAAGTGAAACTGCAAGTCCAGAGCAGGACTGGAAGAAACTTCAAGTTCTGTAGCTTCTTTGATCAGTTATTTGTTAATGGGCAAGTGCTGTTCAATATATTTTGTGTAAAAAGTTCATGTCTGATATTTTTAAGCACAGCGTGTTGACTACATGTTTTGCCAATGTTGTATGTGTTTTGTGTGCCCAAATCTCTTGTCTTGTACCTTCTTTTTACGGGTAGGAACAGCCATGGACTGTCCTCTGAAGCAACAACAAAGAGGCATTTTCTGGTTTCTACAGTCACCGAAAGGAGGGGAGGGGGGGAAGGCATTTTTTAGACATTTCTATGACTAAAAACTGAGGTATGTTTAAACAGAAGATTTAGATGGCTCAGGGTTCTCAGAGCCAATCAATTGGTTCTTTTTCATGCTATTTTCTCTACTAATGGTTTAACAGTTAAGCTAAGATGAAGGCAGTGTCTCTAGGAGCCAAGTGTGATTCTGGCCATGCTGCTTGTGGTCTGTGCATTGCAGAGTCAGTCTGTAAATAATTTTTTACATGGGAAGGGTATTTAATTTTCTGTTAATCTGGGTGGAGCAGAGCACCTATGTCAGACCTCTATTTTAGTAATGGCTTACCACCAAATTTCTCAACTCACTTTGCTTTGGAGACCAAACTTCTGGAAGTGGTACAAGCAGCACAGATTTTTTTTTCTCCTCCTGAATCTCCCCAAGGGCTGCTCCTCCTGTTCTCAGTAAATACCAAGCCTTCCCCAACCCTCTGCTGAAGGTTATTAAGATGTATGGTAAAATGCATCAGCCCATCTTCCCAGCCTGTCCAGATCCCTCTGTAGAGCCTTCCTACCCTCCAGCAGATCAACGCTTCCTCCCAACTTGGCGTCATCTGCAAACTGACTGAGGGTGCACTCAATCCCTCATCTGGGTCATTGATAAAGATACTGAACAGAACTGTCCCCAGTGCTGAGGCCTGGGGAACGCCACTTGTGACCGGCTGCCAGCTGGATTGTCAAGCTCTAGACAGTCAGATCACTCCCTAAGATCCAGGGCTACCCCACCGCCTCTCCTTCCCTGCCTGTCCCTTTTGAAGAGTTTACAGCCATCCACTGCAGCTCTCCAGTGGTGCGAGTCAGCCCACCACGTTTCTGTGATGGCAGCTATATCATAGTTTTCCTGCTGCACAGTGGCTTCCAGCTCCTCCTGTTTGTTGCACGCGCTGTGTGCGTTGGTGTAGATGCACTGCAGTTGGGCTGTTGATCCCACCACCTTTTTTGGGGGAGAAGCCCTCATTCCTACATGACCATGCTCAGGCACTTCTGTGTTTTCTAACACAACAACCCTTGTGTCTTTGCTGTCACATGGATCTCCATCTCCTACCTCCCCTGAGACGGCAGACCGGAGGACCTTGCTTACACACTGTCCCTCAAACATTGGCGTGCTGCCCCCAGGCTTATCTCTAGTGAGCCTGGTTTTATCCCTTTCCCCCTTTAAATTGAGTTTAAAGCTCTTTCAGTGAGCCCTGCTAACTCCAGGGCAAAGATCCTTTTCCTCCTTTGAGACAGGTGCACCCCGTCTGTCACCAGCAGGCCTGGTGTGATATAAACCAACCCATGATCAAAAAAACCATAATTCTGCCGGTGACACCAGGCTGGGAGCCAGGTATTGATCTGCTGGATCTGCCTGTTTCTCTCCTCGTCCATCCCTGCGACTGGAAGGACAGAGGAGAATGTTACTTGAGCTCTGATCTCTTAACCAGCTGTCCCGAGGCCCTGAAGTCTCTCTTGGTCGCCCTTGGAATTCTTGTTTCAGCTTCACCGCTGCCTGCCTGAAAAATCAATAGTGGATAATAATCCAAGGGCCACACCAGCGTAGGAAGCTCTCTCTTCACATCTTTAACCCAGGCCCCAGGGCTGCAGCAGACTTCCCTAAGAAGTGGGTCTGGTTGGCGTATCAGGCCTCCTGTTCCCCTCAGAAGGGAGTCTCCTGTGACAGTGACCCGTCTTTTTTTCTTTATGGAAGCAGTTCTGATGCGGGGCATAGGCTGACTTAACCTCGGTGACACCTCCAACCTAGACAAACCATCGTCCTTGTTATTGTTGGTTCCACTTGCAGAGCCTCCTGCCTTTGATATCTGGGCCCCTGGGCAGGTGGGGTGGTCACGGAGGAGACAGGCCTGCTGTGCTGGGCAGGGACTGGTCACCACTGACCCTGTCCCTTCAGTTCAGCCAGGTGGAGAGAGGACAGGGTCGCCTGTTCAGCAGAGACCTCTCCTTTGGAAAATCGGGAAAGAAATGGTAGAAAACGGGAGTGTTTCAGAGCCCAGACATGGTTGGAGCATGCAGGAGTCGGGAAAGACACGTCCTTGTCCCTGCATCCAGAGGAGATCCGCTGGATGAGCGGGGCGCGAGGGCTGGATCTAACCTAAAACCTGGAAGCTAATGCAGCAGAAGGACTCGTGGTGCTGCAGCCCTCCTGTGTCGGCCACAGGGAGGGGGGTGGGGGTTGTGGTT
>NW_009614582.1:18954-21056 GCF_000690535.1 Cariama cristata | reverse complement strand
GGGGGGGAGGTCCCCTGAGGCGTGGCTGAGACTGTCGTCTGCAGGTTCGTGGTGGTCCAGGCAGGTTGTTCTGTGGGGCGGCGGGGGGGAGTGGAGCTGGGGCCTCGGGAGCGATGGCTCTGGGCTGTAAAAGCAAGTAAGGGCCAGATGGGTCCTGGGTCCTGCTTCTTCCCCTCTCCAGGCTTTCTTTCCCGAGGCCCTTCCAGGGGGACTGAGGTTTCCCTGAAAGCTTGTGTGCTCTTTGCCACCAGGAGAAAGCCGTTCTGCAGATGGGCTCCCTGGACAGTGACGATGCAAGCGAGATGCCGCTGCAGGTGCCAAACCCTCTCTATCTCCAGAGAGAACTCTGGGCATGGGTGCCTGCAGGAGCAGCTGGTGAGGGCCCTGGGCACAGCTCGCTGGGGTGCAGGCAGTGGGAAATGGGTGATAGGACCCTTTCTGTTGGGGCTGGGCTGCCCGCTCTCCTTGCTCCTGGCACTAGGGGCTTGCTACACTGGAAGCTTATGAAAACCCTTCTAAAGAAATGTTCTGAATAGTTGTGTCACTGCAGGTGAACGTTGTATTTTTAAGGAATAAACACTTTTTTATGGGCGAATCTTGGGCTTGCTGCTCTCTTTCTCACCTAGCTTACGTTACCTGCTACAGGAAAGGAGGTGCTCCATCCCAAGTCCTCTGCTAACGTGAGGCCTCACTGTCCTTGCAGTGAATTTCAAGAGCGTTCACAAATTCCAAGCCAGCAAGTGATCAGCAGCAAATGGCTATGAAATGCTCCCTGCTTCTTCTCCAGCCTCTTCTGATATTTTACTCAACAGGCAGTGAATTCAAGGTCTGTGACCTCCTTCTTCCTTCTTCAAAGCAGATGGAGTTTGCCAACCATCACGGTGGTTGGGGTGGACCTCTGGTGCAGCACGGCAACACCAGTTTTTACTTGGTGACAAAGACGGGCAGCGAGGCGATACACAGAGAAAATGGGAACTCGGCAGCCTCTGCAAAAGTGCAACAGCCTGCAAAGGCATTTCCCGTGTGATGGCTGCATGTTTTGGAGGGAGCTGCAAGCCTGGCTGAGGCCTCTCAAAATGCAGCTGCTGCAGGGAAGGAAGCAAGTCGGCTGGTGGCGGGATGGGATGTGTCATGACGTGGGCATCCAGGTGCTAGCAGAACGTGGTGAGGGACCACAATGCCCTGGAGGGCAGGAGCCAGGAATCGCCTCACACTCGTCAGTGAGCACGTCTGAGCATCCTGGGGTGTGAATTGCTAGATGGAAGCTGGTGCTGGCAATCCCACTGGGGACAGGAGGGCCACCAGTGAGTGGATGTTCCATTCAGGCCTCTGCCTGGCACTCCTGCCCCCAGAACAGCAGCTGCAGCTGTCGAGGGACAGCCGAGTCCGTGGCGGGGCTGGGGGACCCTTTGCTAAGAGGAGAGCTGTCCTGTTAGCAGCAGCAGCGGGACAAGTCCTAGATGAGGCCTCCCCAGTGCCCTGACCTGGCCTGTGTCTCTGTGGGCAAGCCTGGAGCAAAGGCAGGGGCTGCAGATGTTTCCCTTCTCTTTGGGTGTGGAAGCAGAGATGGTCCTTCTGGCAGTCACCCTCTTCTCTGCACGCAGACCCCCGCAGAGCAGTCGCCAGATGGCTTCTTGGGGCTCTGCACCGCAGCCTCAGCTCGGCTTCCTGCAGCGGGACCGGGGCAGAGCTGGAGCAGCACGGCTCTGCCGGGGGAACGCGCGGTTGCACCCCTGTCACCACCATGTCATGGACCAGGAGCCCGGCTGTGGTCCCCGAGGTGCTCATGGGTGTGTTGACGTGCAAGGAGGTGCCAATTTTGGGTGTTAACATGCTTGTTTTGCAGGTTGCCATAGATTTGTAAGGCTCGCTGGGGTCTGTAACCCCCCCCGTATGCCACGTCGTACAAGGTGCGAGCTGTACGTCTGTCCCATCAGGTCTGTGAGCTCTTCAAGGCCAGAGCTTTGCAGGCGTTGGACGTACAAGGTGCGAGCTGTACGTCTGTCCCGTCAGGTCTGTGAGCTCTTCAAGGCTGAAGCTTTGCAGGCGTTGGGCCCCTCAGACCCATGGTGGATGCGGAGGGCCTGGCCCATGCTGACCAT
>NW_009614582.1:17823-18532 GCF_000690535.1 Cariama cristata | reverse complement strand
CATTGTGAAGACGCTGCGATGGAGCGGTTGAGAGGTCTGCATGGAGAGCCAAGGTGAAAGCCATCCCATGGCCCTCATCAACCTGCACCCAGACAGCAAATTTCCCTTTCAGGTTTCATCTCCCAGAACAGCTGATGCTTCGGTAAGTGTCCTAGTTACTGATGGGTAAGAGCGGGGAAAGCATGGGGACAGAGGAGATAGATTGAGCAATGACTGATCCCCCGCCAAGGCACCAACGCTGTCAGGCGTGGGAAGTGCCGTTCCTTCCCATCTAACTCTGCCCTTTCTGTCTGCACAATGTTTCTGGCTCTCATTTCTTTTGGCAGAAAATTCACATTCTCATCACCTCTCTCCTCCCCTCGGCTGCATTCAGCTGCAGCGTCTCCTCGCTGTCACTTCGCTTCTCCTCTCGCCAGCAGGCAGGGAAGGTTTCCCGCCCGCCCTACGGAGCCGCACGAGACACGATGGAGATGCTGCTTTGAAAACCATCTTCCTGAAGGAAGAGAAGGGAGCCCAGGCTGCCGCTGGTCGTGGTACGAGAAGGAAGCGAGGAAGGTAAATGTTGGCCCTTTGTTCCAACTGGGAAGAGAGTCACTTTGCTGTTGGAAATGGGGGAGCAACTGCAGCTCCTCAGGAATGGAAGGGGTGGCTGAGCTGAGCTTTTCCCATGAGATTTCCTTAAATAAGCCCTAGTCCTAAAAATAAGTAG
>NW_009614582.1:15762-17805 GCF_000690535.1 Cariama cristata | reverse complement strand
GAGAGGAAGTGCCACGTTAACGCTCCAAGCAAAAGCCATTTTATTTCTGTTTTTGAGTTAGTAAAATTCCTTCTGCGGCATCGTCCTCTGAAGGAGGATTTGCAGTACTCTGGCTTTTGCCCCTGCTGCATGTCGGCGTTTTCCTCCTTGTGGGGACCACCGGTGCCTGCCTGCTGCCGAACGGGGCTCTGCAGGGCCTCGCCCACCTCAGGGCAGGGACACCCACCCAGCCGCTCTGCTGCCATCAGGGAGTTTGAAGTTGTCAGCGGTAGTTCCCATCTAGCTTGCTCCCATGAGCCTAAATACACACTTGTTGCGAGAAGCAAGGCCAGGTATTTTGGGGTTAACAGTTGAAGCACGCGTTTATAGGCATTTTATAGTGCTTATGGTAGGGCTAGATAAGCAGCAGCTCGTCCTGACTTCTCCTTCCTGCTTTCCCTCTGTTCTGCTCCCTCTCCTAATCAGGTTTCCTCCTCCTTGCCCCAAGGCAGCCACATCTGCTGTGACCGCTCCGACCGTCCCTCCCGCTGAGGCAGGGCTGGGAAGGTGGGCTCTGCCCGGAGCTGTGAGCTTCGCCTGCAGAGAGGTAATTTCCTTCCGTGCGTCTGTTTCGGGCTCGTCTGTCCGTCTGCTGGCACCAGGGCTGCTCCCGTCCCGAGCTGTACAGGCACCGCTTCTGCTCATCCCTCGTTTCTGGCATGGCAGCAACATTGGTGGCAAGTGGAGATGTCCTTGCCTGTCAAAGACAACATTTTATCCGTGCCCCCTTCTCCCACCCAGGCCATCCCAGGGGAGCTCGTGTCCCAGGATCTCTGTTTGCAAAGCTTGGTAGAACCAGTTATTTTAACTTAAGACTGATCTCTTACGTGCAGCCTCATGGAGACAGTAAATAAAATACGTTCCTAAAGGGTTGCTTCTTCCTTCCACAGATTTTTTATTTTTTTCTGCGGGATGGAAATTATAAAAAGCCATGTGTTGCGTTTGAAGCTGGTTGCTGAGCTTGCCTTGGGAGGGAGTGTGTGGAGGGGCGGAAAGCTGAGGGGTGGCCAAAGCAAGCTGCAGAGCCTAAAGAACAGCTCCTGATGTTGTTTAAGAATTTAATAATGAAAAATCCCCTTTTCAAGCAAGACATGAGTGCCTCCGTGGGCTGTGCCTCGCCTGAAATTTAACCAGGAGTTGTGACTCTCTGGCCCCTTTGCTAATGCATCCCCTGAGCTCCAAACTCTGGGTGGGGGTCAGTGCTACATCTGCCTGCCTGCAGAATTAGCTGCTGTGTAAGTGGGGTTGCAGTGGCTTTTCCTGGGTGATTTGCACCTGAGTCCAGTGTCTGAGACAGTCGTGGGCACCGGGTGCCCCAAATTTAATCGTCTCGAGGTGCTGAGCTGTGCCAGGCAGCTTGGCTGTGCTGCATCTCATGTTTGTCACCACGTCCATGCTGAGGCACATAGTTTTTGTAATAAACGTCAAATATTTTAAGAATATCTTTGTCTTTAGCAGAATTCTCTTTTTGGTGTTCCCTTGTGGGGAGTTCATAACAACTCTTTCATATTATTATTTTTTTAAAATGTATATAACTTTCTAAATACCTTTAGAAATTGAAAACCTGGCCAAAAGCAGCACTGCTGCGGTTTTCCCCGGGCCCGGGGGATGGGGGGGGCCAGCCGGTGCTGTGCTGAGGCTGATAGAAGAGCCTGCGCAGATGCCTCAATGCCCTCCTGCCTGTTCTCACCCTTATCACCGGCTCTAGGAGATTTCCAGGCATTTATTTTTCATTATTGCCTTAAAGCCCTCTTTGGGGAGGCTCCTTTTGCAGCCTCTACTCTGACCATGTCTTTCCTGGGTGCACGCTGATAATCTTGGTCCTTTCTTCCATTTACTGCTGCTTTTTGCTCTTTGGACCGTGGCTGGGTTTGCTGGGCGCCGGGGAGGCGGCACGGGCTGCAGCAGGCTGGGGGCACCCGGGTTAGTGCGGGGCGAGGGGCTGGGAGCCTCCACGGGTCCCTGCGTGGCTTTTCCCGGAGGCTGCAAACAGCAGGGGGGGCT
>NW_009614582.1:4064-15607 GCF_000690535.1 Cariama cristata | reverse complement strand
CCAGCCTGTGCCGGCGGTAAAGGCGTTGGTGAGGCTTCGGCAGCACCGTCGGTGCTGGAAGTGTCCAATTTACAAGGGATGAAGCTCCGTGTTGAGGATTAAATTAACAAATAAAGCAATTTAAAATGGGAGAAAAAGGCAGAGAAGAAGAGCTTGTGAATAAAAGGGGGCCATAAGTCTTACTTAGTGGGATGTGTGCTGCTTTTTAGGTTTTAAGAAGTTTTTTTATGACTAAAAAACCCAAAACTCTCTTGTCTTCCCTCACCCTGGAGGGAAACTGCTCTGCCCACCTTCCTGCAGAGTGGGAAGCTTCTGCCCAGTCTCTCCCGCCCGACGGAGATGCTGGCGGGGGAGGGGGGTCCAGAAGCCTGCGCGCAGCCCCGGGGTCGCCGCCAGCCTGCGCGCAGCCCCGGCGGCGCCGCGCTGAACAGCCCCCGTAAACCAGCCCGAGCTGGAGCTGTTCCAGGCTCTCGGGAGGTCACCGCTCCTCGGTTACTCCTTATACCTCGGCACCCTGCACATCGGGGATGTGGGTGAAGGAGAGGAGGGGTGCACATCTGCACAGCATCCTCCGAAGACCGCTCCGAGGCTGGTACCTCGTCCCATGCCCTTTCCACCCAGAGCCTGTGGTTTTGCTGGCATTGAGCTGCAGACGGGGTTTGGCCGGGAGTGACGTTCAGCTGATTTGTATGGAGATGGGCTGCCGGGACCTGTTAATATAATGCCAAAAGGTTCGGGCCCCCTGACTTGGTGGAGATGATTGGAAGGCAGGGGCGAAGCAAGGCGGGTGTCTGGAGGGAGCTGGGAAATGCTCAGGCTGCCACAGCAGCCAGGAGGGGCTTTTCGTTGGGTGCCACTTCTTAGGGGGGCAGGAGGGCGAAGAAAGTCCATGTCTGAACGTACCCAGAGTTGATCCCAATGCAGTCACCGATACCTGCAGCTGGGGGTTCGGTCTGTGGGCACCACGTGAGGACGCGCTGGGATGGAGCCCCTGGCCCTGTGTGTTTGTTGTTTGCTGAGCAGCTCCCAGGTGGGAAGAGAAGCGTGTTAGGTGCGGTGTCGGACCAAGCGGGGTGAAGCACTGCGTACTGTGCTTTCCCTTGCATGAGTTCTTGTTGAGCTTTGGAACACGTTGTACCTCCTAGATTTGGTAAGGGGGTGGTTGGACTTGCCTCCATCCTGACTTTCCTCACATGCAGCGTGGCCCCGAGGCTGACGCCAGCCAGGAACTATATTCCCATAGTGAAGAATGGCCAAGTCCCAGAATCAGGACCGCAGTCCCTACTCTGACTGGCCAGGATGTGCCCCGTCTTGTGTACGTGAGCCTGATGGTGTTGGGCTTCATGTGAAAACAGTTGGCAGCTAGAATGGGCCAGGGAGCTCGCTGCCAAGGACTGAGGTGGCTCAGGGACCCCGGGGGGTCTTTGGAGCCAGGGCTGAGGTCCTTCACGTACTCCCTGATGCCCTCAGGGCCTTTGTTTGGAAGGTTGAGGCGGGGTGGGGTGGCTGGGGCTCCTACAGATCAGCTGGCTCTTCAGAGAGGTAAAAGAGGGCCAAGTGTCTCCTGCTCTTGCAAAGACACCCTGTGGTGTTTGCAGCAGCTTCTCTCCCAAAGCAGGTGTCTGCGATGTGCTCCTGACTCTCTTATTTTTATATGTATGTGTTTTTCAGAGAACCTTTGTCTCAGCTATTTGCCAGGACAAAGCACCAAAATGCAGCCTGTGCCCCTGCACAGCCTTTCGGAGTTGGAAAGAGCCAGTCTGCAGGAGATTGCTCTCTACCAGCTGCAGGAGAGGCGACTTCAGCCTGGCTAAAGGTAGAGGACGGGAGAGGACGGCTCCTGCTGAGGGAGGGCTGAGGTCTGGGCCGTTACCGCTGCTCATCCGCACACCCGTGCTTTGTAACGTGGGATGATGTTTATGGAAAGACATTTGTGACACATTTTGGTCCGTTTTAATTTTTGTTCCCTGCTGTCATCTGAGCCTCGAAGGCCTAATCAGCCTTTTGAGGAGAGTTTGTGTGTCCGGATGTTTATGGAAAGACATTTGTGACACATCTTGGTCCATTTTAATTTTTGTTCCCTGTTGTCATCTAAGCCTCGAAGGCCTAATCAGCGTTTTGAGGAGAGTTTGTGTGTCCATAGGAGTGTGAGAATGTGACCTTGCCTGTTGTCTGCCTCTGATCCCCCCCAATTCAAACCAGATGCAGTTTGACTTGGCAAGGTCTTCCACTGGGACTGTCTTAATGCCGTTGGGTGGGGACAAGCTTTGCTTTTTGGATTAATGTCCGGCACAAAGTCCTGATGCTGGGATGGGGCTTCTGCAAGGCTAGAAGACATGCTACTGAAATTAATGGGCAGACAAACATAGAAGCTCCACGGGGACTGTCCTGGCCTATGTAGACACGCGGGCATTGTCTGGGTTCCCGTAGCTGCCTGCATCCCCCGACATCTACACGTCTGACCAAGCAAGCGCAGTGAGTTGGGGACCAGCTGCCTCCTTGGCAAAGGTACTCATTACTCGAGAGTGGACAGACCGCCTTGAAATGCCTCTGCTGCCCTGGGCTGTGTTTTGGCATCCCAGCAGGGCAGGAGATGCCTACAGCTCACCAGCCCTCGGGTCACGCTGGACCAGCAGTGGGGGTGCAAAGGGAGCTCGGAGGTCTCCGGCCCCACCGCCCGCTCCCAGCAGGGCTGTCACCGGCACCAGCCCAGGGCAGCTGGGGCTGGGTCCTCCCAAGGATGGAGCCCCCCACGTCTCTGGGGACCTGTCCCAGGCAAGGAGCGTTTCCTAATGCCCAACCTCAGCCTCACCCTGGACAGCACGTACTTACTTGGGGTGACATCCAGGTTTCGTTTCCTGTCTTAATTAATATCTGGAAGATTTCATGCAATGAAATGGCTTCAAGAAGAGCAAAAGGGAGAAAGCTCCCCTCTCGTTCCCAGAACTCCCACTTGCCCCAGGGCTGCAGCACCAGCCACCACAGACTGCCTTTAAGTCCCTAGGGGTCTCTGACCATAAACATCCTGGTTCTTTTTTTATTATTATTGTGAGCTGTTGTGATACCATTTTCAGTGATAGCCTGCAGCATTAACTTCTCTAGGGAACACTGCAGTGCAAAAAAAAAAAAAAAAGGCATTTTCTTCCTTGCTGTTAAGTGTGCTGCATTTTGTCTGATGCGCGGGATAAGCGCAGGGGACTGCAAAGTCCTGATCTCATCCTTGTGTGTATTTTGGACATCACTGTCATGCTCACCTGGCTTTTGAAGGAAGCAGTTGCTGTTGGGGAATCCCTCCTTCCTTTTGACTGTCTTTATATCCTTTAGATTTCTACCTGCTAATTGCTCTTTTTGCAGTTACTTGGCTGGGAGTCAGTGTGAGATGCTGAGGATTAGCTGTGAAGCTATTGCACCTGCAGCATCACTTTCCTATTGCAGTGTTTTAAAGGGAAGTTCACAACGTTTCAAAATGCCTGAATTTGGGCTGCACGGTCTCCCTGTGGGTCCATCCACCTGTCTGTACTTGCTCCCCAGCATCTACCCATGTGAAATTCCTGCCTTCTTTAATAAACAGCCGTTGCACAGTTGTTACTGGTTTCCTCAAGGAAAAGGTGTTCAGCACCTCTTTTAATCCTCCTGACTCCAGATACCTAGACAATGAGGATTGTGGGGTGTGCATCCCCTTGTGAGCAATCCTGTGGGGCACCTTTCATCTTTGATACCCCCTGTCGAGAGCCCTTACCTCATTCAAACTTCTGCAGCATCTCAGCCCTTACAGCAAACCGCTTCCTTCAGGGTGAGCCCCCCAAGCTACAGAGCAAAAACGTCATGGGCGCAACATCTCCTTTTGGCCAAGTCTGCAGGAACAAGTCTGTGGTTCGAGCAGGAGACGACCAAGACAGATGATATCTTTGAAGGATGCACAGCATCAAGCTTGCAGTAATGCAGCTCAGTGGAAAGAGGTTGTCCTCATCTTCTGGGTTTGCAGTGGATCATACGAGTTACTCCACCACAGAGATACCGGCTCAGGCGTTCTGGGCAGAGGGATCCTGATGGTTTCTTTACTATCTGTTGCCTCGTGGTTTGTTTCCCTCAGGAGCATCCGCACAGCTTTAGGAGTGGAGAGTTACGCTGATGCTCAGCCTCGGCACGTTGTGTCGCCCCTCCTAACTCTGTGCTGGAACAGGGGAGTTTTGCCGACCTTTTGTTTCCTTGGCTGGGGGGGTTTGTCTCCAGGTTGTTCTTCATCTTCCTGCTCTCTGGTCGTTGGAATGAAACAAGACGAATGGTGCTGCAGAAGAATTAATGTAGGCTGCTCTTTTATGCACATGTTGCTCATACCAGCTTTCATAGCTTTCTTCTAAATCTTACAAAATAACCCAAACAATTCTGTAAGCTGTTTCTAGGAACCGAATTCCTCAGGAATAAGGAGCACAAGTCAGAATAGGGTGACGTGTCCTGGAAGGGTGTAGGGTGGGCAGTGAATGAGTTTTCAGTTCGTTGCTGCTGACTGTCCCTGGATGTGCAAGGTGGGGAATACTTAGGAGCAGGGCTTGCCCCTCTGGGACTGGTACGGCATTTCTGGGGGTATGTATTTTCTCTAACTTTGTTTTACAGAGCATAGACAAACATTCAAAAGCTTTTCTGGGGCTGTATTCCATTTTCCAGTGTTGAGACCAGACCTCTGAGGATGATGAATTAGGGTAGCTTTCTGAGTCGCTAAGTAATCAGTAGGACATCGTCATTAATACAGAGTCATGTGTAACACGAACACAGAATTTAAAGGTGGCCAGAGCAGCTCTAAGCTGCAGCCTTTGGACAGCTGAAGTTTCTCTACCTCTCTTTCACAGTGAGGACCCGTTTGCTGGTGGGTGGTCTTGGCCGCTCACCGCAGCCTCCCAGCACGTCCCGTGCACCGACGGCGTTTGGTAGCTGTTGTGGCACCAGGCGTTTCCTCTGGCGAGGCATGGAAAGCCAGGAGGCCACCAGAAAGGCCAGCTGTGGTTCATTTTGACTCTGTTTTGTAACACCAGTTTATTTGCTGCGTGCCAGGTGCTTCGTGTGCCCTGACCTGTAGTTTTGCGCATTGCTCGATTGCACGTCTGGGTAGTAAGGCATCTGTAAGCCCTGATGGAGAGAGGTTTGCAGAGCTGTGGTCCGAGCCAGGTGGGGTGAATCCCTCGGTGAGGGTGTCTTTAACCCACGGGTATGGTTTGGTGCCGTGGGGTGCAGGTACCTGAGTGTGGAGGGGTCCTTTCCTCCGCTTTGGGAGGACAGTGGCCCACCTCTGGGGCTGTTTCCCCCAGGCAGCTGATGCCCACCATGCCACCCCACGTGGCCTCGTGCATCCCCTCGGGGCCGTGGCCGGGTCAGGCCCGCAGCATCCCATGCTCTGCCTGCGAGGGTGCGGAAAGGCAAATGTCTTTAAGGGGAGACCGTACTAAAACAGCCTCCTGATACAGAACCTGGGCTTTCTTTTCTCCTCGTAGCTGGACCTAAAGGCAGCAAATCTATCCGCCAGAAGCTGGAGAGCTTTTCAAAGGAGAAGAAAGGTGAGCAGCTTTCCTCGTACCCAGGATTTGGTCCCTGCTCTCAAATGGAATTGGTGATTTTTGACGGGGCGGAGCTGGGGGGTGCCCGAATTCAGCAGGGTGCTTTGTCCCACATTGTTTTACTGTTCTCCAGCGTGGGCTGTAACAATACGTCCACAAGCATGAGAGCCTGGAAGGGATGCGTGCGTGGGTGGACGAAATACGCGTGCACGTGAACGTGCATTTGTAAAGACATACACATGTGAATATTTCTGTCCGCCCATTTCACCCCTGGTCTCGCTGCTTCGAGGTCTGTTTTATTGTCCCTCGAAGGATGTCAGCCACAAACCTGGGGAAACCAGTAGCGTAGAGCACAGCCAACTGGGAATGAGCGCTCACCAGTTTTCTTCCCAGGAGTGCAAAGTGCACTCAAGGAAATTATTGAGCAGCAGTCTGACATTTTACTAAATGGATTTGTGGCTTGTACTCCAGTTGCAAAACACCTTGGCCCAGGGTGGTGTGGAGGCTGGAAGTAAGGAGAGCTCTCCTTGCGTCTGCAAGGAGGTATGGAGAGGGAAAGTTCTTGGGGAGAGTGCCATCAATGCCTCGTCTGTTCTTGAACAGACATAGCTGACGCAAACCCTGTAGAAAACTGAGGTTATCATTTGGTAAGAATCTTTTGTATCAAATATTTCTGGTGACTTATGAAGTCTCCACGTCATGACGCTTCATGAGGCTGTAACCAATAGAAGGAAGGAAAGTTCAGGAAAAACTGGGACAGGCTGCAACAGGCCTATTGGCGGAGGGCAGTTTTCCTGCCATCTTCCCAGCCTCCCTGCGTCTCCTTCCTCTTCCTCCAGCATGGCATCTCCTGCGCCATGCCATCCCTCATGCCGTGCCCTCCCTGCTCGGCTCCCTGAGTGCCCTGCACCCAGACAATGCCCTGGGCCCTTCCAGGGCCAGCAGCTCCCCTTTGGGTTTGCCCAGGGTCCTTGGGGATGCTCTTCCTTCCCTCCCACCCCAGGCACTCCGGGCTCCTGTAGAGCTGGAGGAGGAGCAGGGAGCAGGGGGGGACAGGGCATGCAAGGGCACAGATAGCTACAGGGCTGCCATCCTGGATTCAAACTACAGATCTTCTTGTCTCATATTGAATCGGTTTTATACGTTGTCCTCTTCACTCTCCTGCTGGTGGTTGCCTTTACAGTATCCTGGTATTCCCTTCTGTCGGTTAATTATTTTATCCAGGCATGCACGCGTGCTCCTGGCAGTTGGGCTGTGTTACTGCAGCTCCCTCTCCTTTTTTCCTGCTAGCGATACTTTTCCATTTCTCCCATGCTTTTCCCTAGACTGCTCTCCCCAGACTTTTCAAGTCATCGCCAATGACCGTGCCTACAAGCAGCTGCAGGAAGCAGTGAAGAAGAGCCGCCGGCTCTGCCTGGAGGTGGAAGCTACGGTGACGAGATTTCGGGCTCAGAGGCAGAAGAGGTCCCCGATGGGCAGGAGCTGTGACCTGGTACCCTATGGGGTCTTCCCGGAGGAGCCGCTTTCCCCAACTTTTCTCAACAACAGCTCCTGGAGCCAGCGAAGGGTACGACTGCGAAAATGGGCTGCGTGGGGAGGGGGTTGCAGGTTGGGGGAAGCTCTGACTTCAGCAGTAAATATAGTTTCCCAGGGTCTTTTCTTAAGGAATGTGAGTTATTCGTGCTGCGTGCTGGGTTGGTCCCAGTCCACCCTCAGGGAAATGGGATGCCCCTGCTTCCCCCAAGAGATGGGCTGTGAGGGGTGGGATGCTCTTTGCTAGCTCAGCTCTTATGGAGCCAAGGTTACCTCGGCCAGGCAGCCAAAGGTAGATGGGAATGGGAGAAGGTTCATCATCAGTGGCGTGGATTTTCCTACTCCTCTGTTGCATCACGTCTTGGTGAGCAGCACCGTGAACAGATACGACTTCTCCCTGAAACAGCGTCGCCTTTTTGGCGATGTTGCGATCAGAGACTGGGCCTTGCGCTTGTGAAATTCCCACTCAAAGTTGTGGCCATCGATGGTGGGTCACGTTGGCTCCCTGGCCGCGCAGCGGGGAGAGACCCCTCGGGGACATCAGCTGTGCCGCTGAGCCAGTCTGCTTTCAGTATTGACCACCCTTGCATCGAAGGGTGAGGAAGATGGTGTGGCTGGTCAGCCCTGGCCGCCTTCTTGGCTTTAGTCGTGTTTCCTGCGAGGGGAGGTGGGTATTAGGCTGCGTTTGGTTTGCCTCATCTCTCGGGAGCAGAGACCTATGCCTGCCTCTTGCTAAGTGCCTGTAACCCCTGGCGTAAAGCAGCCCCAGTACAGGTAACTAAACCCAGTGTATTGCGCAGTCAACGGTGAAAGATCTGGGGACGTTTCCTCTTTCCCGTGTCTGTGTGCGGTGTAGGGTCTGCCCCGGTGGGAAGGCTGTGCTTAGAAACGTCTCATGCTAGGAGCAGTGCACCTAAAGTAACGTGTGGGAGGTGAAAGGTCTCGCTGTGGTTCTCTGGCAACCCCAGACAGGCTCTGTAGACCTCTGTGTTCCTTCGGAGGTGATGCCTCCCTTTCCCACAGACTTCTGAGGTCACAGCGATGATGGTGTAGTGGGGTCTTATGGGGTGGTCCTTGTCACCCTGCCAGTCACCTCTGCTCCATCTCAGGGGGCGATGTCCGTGGACTCCATCACCGACCTGAGTGACAACACTTCCAAGCTGCTGGAGGCACTGCAGTTGTCACACCCCCATGAGCTGGATCCACGGAGAAGCCTGGGCAAGAAAAAGATGTTGAGCCTCAACCCCATCACCTGGCAGGTCCCACGGATCGTGGACAGATGTTGTGAACACATTGAAGCGCACGGTAAGTACGTATGTCTCCCCAGCCAGACGGCGTGTCCCACAGCTGGTTGGTAAAACCCATCGTACGTGGTGGGCTGGGGCATTCTGGCCTGGCCATGCCCCGAGACGGGGCATGCCTCGAGATGGGGGGAGGCAGCTGATTCCTGGAGCAGAGCACGCTCCCGAAAAGCCCCCCGGGGAGAGTCCTTTGGGCTGGGTGTAGCACTTGGGCTGAGAAGTGAATATCACCGTGTGTATCAGTGACCCATCTCCTGGTCTGGCCTTAACTCCCCCTGCAAATCCAGCGTCTAGCTCAGAGTGACTGTACAGATGAGATCTCCTCCCTGACCCACCGACAGCCCTTACGGTGGAAAATCCTATGGCTCCAAAACCTTTCTTTTTACCCGCTCTGCCCGGAGCAGGGAAGGATGCGCTGCCTTGCGTGCAGTGCAGGAGAACCGCTTCCATGGTGTTGAGGTGCTCCAAGGACTAGTTGGGGTGATGGGGGCTGTGGGAATGCAGAGCACTAACCTGCCTGTCTCCCAGGTCTCCAAACGGTGGGCATCTTCCGGGTTGGGAGCTCAACAGCAGGTAAAGTGAGACGTTTACCGCATCCTCTATAGCAGGACCGCGTGCAAAGGACGGATGTGCGTATGGGTGGGGAATGAATGAAGCAGACATTGACATGGAGGGGTCTGAAATACCACCTGCTGGACCACAGACAACCTGTAACCCACTGCTGGGTCCTTCTCCCAGCCATGGAGAGCAGGCTTCATCTCTCCAAGCTGCCTTTAGCAGGTGCCTCCATCCTCTGGTTGGCACTTCAGAGCCCCATCTGGGCTCCCTTCACCAGCCAGGAACTCCTCCTGGTCCCGTGGTCCATCCTCTGGGCACCAGCAGGCTGTTGGGCTCCAGCATGCCTTTTTTTGGGGGTGCTCTGCATCAGGGGAACATTGGGAGTAGCCAACCCTCCTGTCCTGCCATTGCAGTAGCTCTACAGGGACAGATCCTGATGGCATGACTCGTATCAAGAGGAAGAACTGACTCTTGCTTTTATTCTTCTCATTTATTCCATCTTGAAGCTGAGGGAAGAGTTTGACCGAGGACTGGATGTTTTCTTGGATGAGCATCAAAGTGTTCATGATGTGGCTGCTCTGCTCAAAGAGTTCCTTCGGGACATGCCAGATTCGCTGATTCCCAGAGAGCTCTATGCAGCCTTCCTCAGCACAGCCTGTGAGTACCCGCAGTGCAGAGGCTCATGCTGGGCAGTCCACCCGCTGCGTTCGGGTTTGTTAGGAAAAAAAAGGGAATTTTCTTCTTGTGCAATTACCTGGTGCAGTAGCAGGTCCTGGCAGAGCTCAGCGCCGCGGGAGCTCAGCCCAGCAGTTTGCACTGCCTATGGGGGTGTCCTGGCACATACTCTGCCCAGGTCCTCCTGCCCACCATGTTTCGGGTGACTGAGTTTTCAGGCAGTCTCCACAGCTTCCAGCATCACTCTTTCTCGATCTCCTTCACCATCTCTTCGCTTCCCTTTTGCCATCCTTCTCTCCTCCGATTTGATTCTCCAAGTCCAAATCCTTGAATCCCTGCCTCCGCATCAAAACCGAGCAGCTGCACGCCAGTGGGCTTGCTGTCAGGCTGGGCCATGGCAGGGAGCAGGACAGGGCGTGGGGGGGGAACAGAGGGGTACAGGGATTTAGGGGAACAGACAAGGCAATCTGCTGTCCTCAACCTCAGGTACTTGAGCGTACGGCACACCTGCACTGCAAAGCAGGAGCATAAACCAACCTGTCCTTGCTGAAATCGCCCCAGAGAACGGCACGGGACTACAGGTGTGTCCTCGAGTTGTGAGCACGTAGCCCTGAGTTTCATCAGGATCAATGTATCCTGAGACTGGGGCCTGCCTCCTCTTCCTTTGAGGAGATGCAGATGCTTTTGGAGAACGTAGGGCCAGGTGTTTGCCTGTGTCCCACCCCAGAAACCTGCAGGGTGATGAATCTCAGCATAGAGCGTTTGGGGTGAGACCGCTGACCTCAGAGGATGGCCTCACTGCTTGAGGGTAAGAGCGTGGATAAGGAAGATGCAGGGAAGGAACCGCAATCTAAAGCTGGAGAGAAGGCCAGCCCTGACTGCTGCTTCCAAAGCTTTTTTTCCCTGCCACTGCTGTCTTCTTTTTCAAGCTTGTTAAGGGACATGTTGAACAGCACAAGCTGCGAACAGCAAACACTCTCCGAGTTGCTCCTACCCTGTGTTTCCCATTTTTTAGTGAATTATTTGTCCCCCAGAGGATCATCATCTTATGTCACAGCTGCTTCGTTTACCTCAAAACTTTGGGTGGGAACCTTTGCCCCAAACCTTCTGGAAATCCAGGCAGACTGAAGCAGCCCCCCTCACCCATATCCCAGGATATGGGACCGTGCAGACCCCAACCCGCTGCTCCTTCCTCCATCACACAGAGCTTTGAATGACCCTCTTGCATCACAACCTCCTTTTTTTCTTAGGGACTCCCTCTAACCTTGGCTGGCTGAGTGTTTGCTGTCTGTCTGTCCTCCTCCCTTGCCAGCTCAGCATCCCTGTCCCTGCGGGGAGGTGACTTTCTTTCCCCTTGCTGAGACTGTTAATAAAAGGCCGAATGCCCCTGGACTGCACGTGGGCTGTAGGGTGAATCCATGAATTCTCATCACACCACGTACGACTCTTCAAACGTTTGGCTCCCAGGTCCTTCCTTACCACCCCTCTGCCGAAACCACTTGACAGCAGTGGGGTTGGCGATGTGCTGCCTGGCACTGCCACCTGCAGTTGCTGCAGTCTGGGCCTTTTTTTTTTTTTTTAAGTAACTGGATTATAATAATCCCTCTGGTTTAGGACAGTCTTTGACTATGGGGCTGTACAGTACCAAATGCAGTCACGTCGCAGCCGGGTGCTTATCCCTGCATGGACAGGATGAAGGGTGAGCCACCAGCCTGGCTCCCTCCAGAGCTCGTTACTGTGGATGTAAACGAGGGCTGTCCAGCTGGGAACTGCACTAATTAACGGGCTGGGAACCACAGTAATTAACGGGCTGCTCTCTGCCTAGCCATGGAGGGTCCGGCACAGCTGGCTGCCCTCCAGCTGCTGCTCTTCATGCTGCCGCCCTGCCACAGCGACACGCTGCACCGGCTCCCGGGCTTTCTCCGCT
>NW_009614582.1:0-4003 GCF_000690535.1 Cariama cristata | reverse complement strand
GCCCCCCCTGCCACAGCGACACGCTGCACCGGCTCCTGCGGTTCCTCAGCGAGGTGGCCCGGCACGCCGAGAGCTCCTGGGGCCCCGACGGCCGGGAGGTAAGGCTGGCCCAACCGGGTCGACGGCGTGAGGGAGGGGTTGCTCAAACTTTGTTGGTTAAAACCAAGCAGAGCTTCTTGCAAACCTAAGTGAATCCTTTGGCAAAAGCAGACTGGTGATAAAGCCCCCTGCCCATGGCGGGTCGGGGTTGCTCTCAGGCCAGCGAGGTGATTTTCTGGGTTGCAGTAACCCCAGAGACACCTGGCTGCGCGTCTGTAGGCAGCACAAGGGGCGTTTTTTTGTGGACTTATTTTCCACCTCCAGCTTTCATGAAGGGCTCATGAAGGTGCATTGAGGTTGATTTTGGTTTCTCTGGACTATTCGAGCTCCAAGTCTGTGATTCAAAGAGACTGGTTTTGTCTCGTATTGTAAGATGATGCAGAAATATTGATTGTTACCTTTTGGAAGCGGTTGTGAAAGTGAGGTAGGTGGGAATGGAGGCCCTGGTGCCAGGAGGGGGTGAGTGTGTGCTCCAGCACCACAAACCCTTCGTGCTGGCCCTGCCAACAGCTCGGAGAGGACCAAACTGGACCCAGATCAACACCCCGGCCTCAGCAGCTCGCGTTCCTGTCCTGGGGTGGGTGAGGCCATCCTGGGACATCTCATGCTGATGCATCAATAATCTGCAATTTCCTTTTGTGCTTACTTGCTAGATTCCTGGGAATAAAATGACAGTTTCAAACTTGGCCACAATCTTTGGTCCCAACATCCTGCAGAAAGAGAAGCCTGGAGAGAAAGACACTGGTGCCATGAACTTTGAAGACAGCGCTGCCATCATCCTGGTGGTCCAGAGGTTGATTGAGCACTACCAGACCTTGTTCACGGTAGGTGAGGCTTTCTCAGGGCAGCTTCTCTAGACCTTTCCTTCCCCTCTGACCTCTGCTGGTGGCAGCAGAAGGACGGATGTATTCACAGCCCCACATAGCAGCAGGTGACTCGAGTTGGCTTGTGAAAATGCGATTCATTCCTCATGGCAGGTGTAAATACTAATTTGGGATGGCTTGTTACTGGTGGTGTAAAGGCAGAGCTGAGGGTCATGCCATGAACAGGTCCTCTCTTCTCTGTCGCTTTCCACCCCGGTGACATTTGACCGAGCTTGTTTGGGACAACTGGCTGACAGCAACTGCAGGAGTGGCACCTCAATCCTGTTTCTTCCCACAGTCCCAGTGAGGGGGGGAAAGAAGAGGAAAAAAATGGGAGACCCTAGAAGAGGGAGGGAGCTGGAAGGTGATGGTGTGGGGTGGAGATGCCACAGCCTGAGGCAGACGTGGGGAGGATGTAACAGTGGGGAGAGGTAGTGAGGGCAGTGAAGGACAGGATGGCTTCAGGTCTGCTCTTCAGTGAGTGATTTGGACCATCAGTGTGAGGCAGGGAGTGCTCATCCTGTCCTAGGGGATGCATCGACCTGGGGTTCCCAGAAGCATCTTTGAGAGTCATGTACAGGTTTGTATGGGAACCTCTGGGGCCTCCAGACCAGGGCTCACCTCAGAGCTAGAGCAGGGCTGCATCCAGCTGGGGTTTACTTATTTCCAGGGATGGAGAGCTGCGACCTCTCTGGGTCCTGTCCCAGGGCCACAGCACCCTCAGGGGAAGAATTTTCTCCTTGTCAGAATTGTCCCTGCTGCACCTCGGTCTGTGCCCAGGCACCTCTGGGAAGGGTCTGGCTCCATCTTCTCTCCGCCCTCCCGTGGGGCATTTACAGGCAGCAGTAAGAGCCTCTTGCATCTTCTCCTGGCTGAATCCTGCTCTGCATGGTTGTCCAGATGGACTTCAAGCCTTCGCTGTTGCACTCTCCGCTCTGCCCTGCTGCAGCACGGGTGCCAGGGAGGCATGGCAGAACGGGGCTGCCCCTCTGGGCTCCGCTCTTCTCTGGGAGGTGCTGGTGGAGAAGGATGAGAGCGGTGCAGTGCAGTACCTGGGCACAGGCGGGGTTGCTCGGTGCAGGCTCTGAGGTGGGTACGGTGGTTGAGCAGGAGAGCCCCGGCAGGTATGCAGCAAGGTGCCAGTCTGAGCTCCACAGGTGCTTTGTGTGACTTGGGTGCTCCGAAGCAGTCCCCAAGGGATGCGATGTCGGTAGGTGCCATGCGATCACGTAGCTGCGCTCCTTGGGGACAGCCCAGCTGTTGTGAAACCCTGGCAGAACATCTGGATCAGCAAGAGCATACCCTGAGGAGTCCTCCTGGCCCTGCTTTTAGGAGAGGACCTGGGAAATTCCTGAGAAATACCAGAAATGTCCCTTTACTACAGGTCTATGGGAATGTGACATTTCAGGTCCCCAAAAAGCCTTGTAGCAATTGTCAGGTCTACGGGGAGCCAAAGGATTGGGGTCAGTGTGGGGGAAAGCCGGGGCTGAGATCCTGCGCAGACCCCCGGGAGGTGTGTGGGAGGTGACACCGAGACGGTGGGTCTGTGAGCAGGTATCGACCCGCAGTCCTTTTGCTGTCCTCGGCTGCCTCTGCTCCTCTCCCTGCAGAGGGGAGGAGATGCCGTGAGCGAGTGTGTCGGTGTACCTCTCCCAGGTCTCTCCAGAAATGCAACGTGACGTCCTGAGGAGGCTCTTTCAGACAGACCCTGATGTCATCGACTACCTTTTGCGCAGGAAGCTCCGTGCCGTGCCGTAAGTCCCCGCGAGGTGCGGTGCTGCCGGAGGGCACCTCGCTGCACGGGGGCAAAGCCCTCCTGCAGCAACGCTCACCGCGCTGCTGGCAAGCGACGGACAAATCCTGCTGATCTTCCTGCCCGGCTGTCCTGTGCCTTCCACCGCTTTCGGTCATGAACTCCCAAGCTAAGATTCTTCACTTTCTGCATTGACGCCTTCTACCAGCTGAAACATCCCAGCTTTTCTGGCCCTTGGAGCTCCCTGTTCTCCTTTTTTTTCCTCCCTAGCCTGTGCCACGTTCTCTACCCAAATCAGCCCTGCATCAGAGCTCCTCCATTGCACCCACCTTTCTGTATGCTCTTGTCCTGCTGCACCCCCAGGCCTCTCTGCTGCTCCAGCCTCGCGGGATCGCCCACGGGTGCCTGCTCCACTCTCAGCTCCATCACTACCCTCCTCCACGTTTTCTTCACCCTTGGCGTCGTCTGCGTTTCTGTGCATTTTTTGCCTGTCCTGTGCGCGTCTGTGTCTGTGCGTGGGGCTGCCAGCTGTGTCTGTACGTCTGCTTTTTGGTTGCGAGAGAGGACAGTCCCACAGAGGCTCGGAGTTTGAGCTCATGCCCTTCCCTGGGATTAAAGAAGGTGGGGTAAGAGGGCCTTGCGTCCCATGACCTGGGCCCACGATCATGGCACGTAACACGGGAGGTATTTTGCTCCCCTGAGCTCTGGAGCAGGGCACACTCGGCAGCCTTCGGTCCCCTCGTAGAGCTGGTGGCTCTTTCAGCGAACAGGGACTGTCCTGTGATTCTGTGCGAAATGGCTTCCCGGACCACGGACCTCACGAGTCATCTCTGCTACTGTTCCTTGTCTGTCTTCACCTTCCTTTTGGGACTGTCCAAAAAGATGGCAAATCTTTGAGGTCACTGCTGGAGGCCCTTTGGGTGTGGAGTTGGCAACAGAAGCAGTTTGCAAATAGCATCTCTCTTTCTTTTTAAACTTTCTTAGGAGCAGAGAGAGTGAGGAGTCAAGAGAGGAGCACGCTCCGTCCCCGCTGCCTGCTCGGACCTGCACCCTGGAGAGCAGCTCGGTCTCGTCACAGCTGTACAGCAACGTCTCGTTCCTAAACCTAGATGTTGGCATCTAGCGAGCCCGGGCCGGGCCCTCTGCGCTGCCTTCTGCCGACAAAACTGGGCAACCTTTCCCCAGCAAAAATAAGTCCTCTGTCCCACTTTGGAGGAGTGGAGAAGCGAAAGGAGTATGAGTGTCTGTGGGAGAGCATCTTTGCCACCAGTAGCCGTGCCAAATTGTT
>NW_009614581.1:34645-42834 GCF_000690535.1 Cariama cristata | reverse complement strand
CTTGGTGGGGCAGGAGCAGCAGGCACCAAGCCAAAATGGCCCAGATGGTCGTTGCAGGTACCTTCCAACTGAAACGTTCTCTTCTCCTGAAAGGCACTCAATGGCAGCAGTGAGCAAAGGGCACTAGAGATGGGGCATGCATTGTCACTATTATGAGATGGAAAAATCTGACATTTTCCCTGTTTTAGAGGATTTGAGGAAAAGTTAGCATCACAGTGATCTAATTCTCCAAAGCCATTCTGATAAAGATGGGACTCCAGCTTTAAAACAGGACTTTGTGGTAGAAACTCAATTCAGTATAGGAATATACTGTATATCACTCCCAAGGCTCATTTTACCTTATAAAAGCATTATTATGAAAAGGTAAATTTGGTTATTTCCCATCAGCAATGTTGGCCCTTTAATATAGGCAGGTTCGTATCAGAGAACACTAACATTACCTTTGGCAGAGAGGAAATAAGTTTACTCACAGCAAGACTCCATTTGCCATTTTGCTGACAATAAAAAATAGAAAATGCATCATTTTCACTTAAACTTTAGGGAAACAGTAGAATAAATTGAACCCAGCCTGGAATTAACTGCATCAATATACATTTTATTCCAGAGATGCAGGAAAACAAACACCAGCGAGGCTCTTCAGGTCCCAAGTCAATGGCACAGAACCAAAACCTATAGTTTGGAATCTGCCCAAGTTTTTTGTTTCATGAGAAAAAAAGCTGATTTCTCTAGTAGAGTCAGTCATCGCGAACAAATGGATCAATCGCCACTTACGGGAGTGCAAGAAAATAACGCTGGGAAAAACCATCATGAGCGTTCGTTCAGGCAAAAAAAGATTAAAGGTGAGACCATCGTGATTAGACTGAAGCTTTGGAGTGTATCTACCCGAATGCTACTGTCCTTACTTTGTGAAAAAGCACACTGTAACTATACTTCCATTTTCTACTTTCTCAGATGTTTATGGATCCTCAGGATACTTTTTAAATCTCCATCCTCCTTTTGCCTGATCACAGACCCTTTCCGCAGGGTGTGCGGGCAATTAGTGAAAACCCTATTGGAAAATGTTAGTCTGCTCCTCTCCACAAGAGAAGATCCAGACCTGACTTTAATAAACCTTAATCAAAATCTGCAAGATTTTCTCATATTTTCACATATATTGTGATTACCTAGCAGGGAGAAGTTTTTTTCCATTCCACAGGGAAAAAAAATTGAAAGAGTTTTTCAAATGAGGTAGCTACATACATCCTTCTAAAGGAAATGCTGCATGATTACAGAAATGTTCAAGTGTAATTGAAAACTGCCTGAGAATACAATTGAACAAGCTGGTGGGGTATATATTCAGACAAAATATACTTTTCTCTGACTGATTATACATTCATTGCCAGCTAACAAACGAACCTGTAAAGAATACATACAGTTGTTGCAGCTCTCAAAGTCATGGTGCTTGAGAATATCTACCAGTAACCTCATTACAGCTAGAAATAGAAAAATAATCGACTTCGCAGTTTGCTGCCAGCTTCACAAAGTTGAGAGAAAAAAAAATTCCTATTGCATCAGATTAACAAAAAGGTAAAGAATAAAAGATAAAGATATGTTCTGAAGAATTTTTTTACTACAAACTCGTTTTATCTCAAATCTGAAATACTCCATTTAGAAAAAAAAAGAGTTAAAATTAAACAATAAGGTATTTGGAAATATTTTTTTTTTCTGTTTCAGCTCAAATCTTCTGATTTTAGAAGTAAGTTTTTTAACGCAGTACACAAACACTAAATTTTTGTTTTGTTTTTAAAATGCAGGAAATAGATGTTTTAAATTTCCAGTAGAAGCTACTACCAAAATAGACCCATATTTGTTAACGGTAACAACCAAAGATAATAAATGGACTGAAGCCTGTTCTCACTTATTTTCGTGTCAAAATATATGAACATGCATGTAGGAACAATTACAACCATCTCTTTCTGCAGAGAGGATGGAGGAAAACAATCCGTACCAAGAATGCTTATGAAGGAAGACAGCATTTTTGGTCTTCAATTGCAAAACTCTACTGTTTAAAGACTACCATGATCTAAGAATATATGGAAGATAAAAGGTATACATTTTGATAACCCTTAAAGGGAAAAAAAAATAAAAATCTCCTGCATGGCAAAAAGCCAGAAAGTATGCTAACAAAGAAGCAAGCTTACAAACAGAGCACATATTCAAACAGATCTTTAAAAGTTTGCAAAGAAAACGTTCACTAGTTCATTTCCCTCACTCTCCGTAGTTTAGATGCGAGTATTCAGCCATGCACCTTTAATGTCGGAAAGAGAATATCAAGCTATGTTTGCCGCTGATGAGCTGTGAAGATGATGGCTAAAAATCAAACACACAGACCTAAATAGGTATAGAACTACTCAGTCTAATAATACTGAAATTTAAGAGAAAAGGGGAAAAAGGTTTGGATGTTTAGCAGAACTCTCAATTGTTCCAACCACTGTCACAAGCAAAGCTACCCAGTTCATAGGGACCTCTGCGAAACCATTGCTTCAGTTCTGTGGGTTTCCCCCCCATTAAAATCCCTGTATATTCAAATCACTGTTACTTACAGAGATTTAATAAAATTCCTAGAAATATAACAACATGATTTCACAAAATATACACTTCAAAATGCTTCTTCCTTTCTGCCAGTTAATATTTTTACGCAGTTCTACCATATAGATGGTCAGAAAAGTCTGACTGGACAATCTAGTGGCATAAAATGCCATAAGAGGAGGCAGGGAATCCTTTATGCAGATTACGGGACTACATTAGTATCTTTACCATTTAGGTGAATATTCATATAAATACCAAAAGTGTAATAGTAGAAATATGTATGCATAGATTTATATACATATAGCTGTATTTCATTCAGCACGTGGTGTTCCAATAGCTATCATGACACTTCAAGGGTCTTTGCCTCGTCTTTCTCTCTCTGTCCCCCGCTCCCCCCCCCATGCTATGCTGGTGAAGCAAAAAGTCCAGGGTAGTGTATTGGATCTGGCCAAGTGAAACTTGATTAGATTCTACAAAAGGGAAGTAATAGCGGCTTTCTCATCTACCTTAACTAGTCCCCTTGATGTCTGGCTGCAATAAATGATCCTGGTATGATTAAGTACGTATGGCAACCATGTGAGACAGCGAATGAGAGATGGATAGTTAGTTAGTGCCAATAGCACGAAATCAAGCAAAGGAGATTTCAAATAAGTATCACAGAAAATGTCCTAACAATAAGTATAGCTGAACGTGGAATTCACTGCCAAAGGAAACAACGGCTTAAGTTAAAGTCACTGGAGGCAGATGGGATTAACTACACCAACGGTTACCCAAAAGGTCTGTTCAGCCCACAGGTTTTAGCACTTCAATACTTCCTCATCAGTTCTCGCAAACGTTCACTTGGCTCATCCCTTAACAGTATCTCCAAACCTTATTTTTGTTCTTGTAACATGTTTATGTGACCTAGGTTTTGTTCACTTCACTATCTGGAGTGTAAATGTTCTCCGTACAAACATTCATTATTTCATAAACCCCTAAGGACCGTGGTTACTCTTTTTCCTTCTTTTCCCTCCCTCCCTAAAAAAGACGAGTCACCCATCAGGAAACAGAAACAGTAACGTTCGACATAGCACAATACCGGTAGTATAGCTAATAACTGACAGGAACCGACCTGCAGACACGGCTCAGGTGACATTTGTTCACTCCCACTGCTTCCTAAGAATTAGCAAACAGAGGTGGTCAATGAATGGGAACAGCTCAGTTCGCAGCCAGTCGTGGAGCTTTAGCGTTGTTCCTGCCACCTATTTGCCTTGAGTATGTTGAGTATTTGCATGACTTTCTGCCATCTCCAAGTGATTTTTTTTCAAGTATATCCTACACTCCAGAAGTGAACCATCTGGAATTTGAAAATTCTTACCATCAGATGTACAACTGCGTCAAAAAGACTCACATGTGCCGTTTAGACGCAGAAAATCAATACAGTTGTATCAAAAACCTCTGTGAACAAAGGTATCGGTGAGTGCTTTCCACTCAGGACTTCACCACCCAGAAGGTCTCATACAGTTATCCTGAAAAAGTGTAGCCAAACCTATGCACTACTATCACTATCGCCATTTTTGTAGGCATTCATCTGCCACAGGATGGAGATTAATGCAACTATTCATATGGCAATGATCCTGCAGAAGGTTATTATGATCTTCACAAATCAGTAGTAAAACGTACATGTAGTTGTCATGGCCTCCAGATGCCATGGCTTTGCTGCCTGTCTCAAAAATTCATAAACGTGGACATGATGGAAGATATATGTCATGTGTCTTTGCTCTCTGTCTCCAAAAAAGCATGAGTAAAAATCTGCCATCAGTTTTGACTTAACTGATTTGGTGGATATTCTGCCTTTGGTTCTATTGCTTTCTTCTCTGTGACTTGCTTTTTGATAAATGACGTCACTGCAAGTGTAACGACCCTTTTTCCCTTTACAGTGTATCAAATAGATCATTTTAAAATAAAAGCTAAAACTCCCATTGACTAAAAAGTGTTGTTTATGTTACATAATAGTCTATTATGTGGTGGTGTTTTCCAAGCTTGTTTTTCTCATGCAACTCCTCCATTAATACAGCCATTAAGCAAGATATTTACCCAATTTCAGTATTTTTTTTTTAAATAACACATAGTCAGTTTTGCCTTACAGAGAATGAAAATCTTTTCTAAATTTGAAGTCACCATTTATTCACAGTTAAAAATACAAAGTTCATTCTGAACCTTGTTGTAGAGCGAGGCCCTAATTATTTCTGGTGACTTCTATGTGCTCTTCTGTTAGAAGACAACCCCACAGATCTCATTTATAGAAAATACAAAGGTGCTGTTTCAAAGACAGCCCAGATTTCAAACTCAAAGCAAAACAAAACAAAACTGAAAGAAAAAGATTTGGTATTGCTGTGAACTTCTCCAGGGAACAGATGTGAGCTCTCATCCCTCTCTGGAGAACATCCCTCTTTCTTAACTTTAATTTGCTGGGCAAGGAGAACATGGATTTCACCTCCGGTACAAAAAATTTAAACGTGTATCTTATATGCATACCCAAACAAAACAGGAACCAGAAAATATGGCAATTAATGACCTGACTTTTGAATAAGCAGTTTAATATGAGGAAGTATTTTTCTGAATACTCTGAGACTAATGACCAGGTTGCAGTCATGTGCAAGGAAACACTTTTTGTAGTCAGTAAGTGTATGGCTTCCCAATTACACCTTGCCTGCACTGGCAGAAAAAACCAGATTTTTCTATCTGAAAATGTGCTCTCTAAAATATCTAAATAAAAGAACATATTCAACATGAATCTATAAATTTAAATTATGGCTGTGATATATTGGGCAGCCTTTTTATTTATGTAATGTTTCCAAAATTTGGGGCAGATTTGACTAGAAGCCTATCTTTTAATCAAGCTTTGAAAATTACTGATTATCTAAATGGCCAGTTCCTTCAATAACAGCAGGATCAATCTGCAAATCACACTGGTTAATGACAGTGCTTACTTTTATATGCAAATATATACACTTCTAATCATAAGGTTAAAAACTTTGCCTCTGCCAAAGGACACGTCTACACGGAACGATGTATACAGCTGACTCCAAATCACAGAATCATAGAATTGTTATGGTTGGAAGAGACCTCAAAGATCATCAAGTCCAACCATCAATACCCAACACTACCAGGCCCACTAAACCATGTCTCAAAGCACCACATCTAAACGTTTTTTGAACACCTCCAGGGATGGTGACTCCACCACCTCCCTGGGGAGCCCGTTCCAATGCTTAATGACTCTTACAGTGAAGAAGTTCTTTCTAATGTCCAACCTGAACCTCCCCTGGTGCAACTTAAGACCCTTTCCTCTGTCCTATCGCTAGTTACCGGGGAGAAGAGACCAACCCCCACCTCACTACACCCTCCTTTCAGGTGGTTGTAGAGAGCGATCAGGTCTCCCCTCAGCCTCCTCTTCTCCAGACCAAACAACCCCAGCTCCCTCAGCCACTCCTCGTAAGACTTGCAATGGCGTGCCTGGGTGGGCACAAACCACCAACCTTTCGGTTAACAGCCGAATGATGCATTTGAAGACAACTTGGGAATTTGTACACATTATTCCCTTCTCCCAGCAGCGATACCAAAGGGCTGCCTTCCTCTCTTTTAACACAGTGAATTTTTAGTTTTTCTTCTCAACTGCTCTGCTGTATCTACTGATTGCCTTTTGGTGACAGCCCAATTCCTGCATGTAAAAACCACACTGCATTTTACGAGGGTTATTGAAAGAAAAGTCCCTAGACACATAAAAATGTAAAATATTATTATTAATCTTGTATTAAAAAAAAAAAAAAACAATAATGATTGAAATTACTTCTAATACAAACAGACTAGCAACACACTCTCAGTAAAATTACAAAGTTATGTTTGGTCACCTCAATCCTGTGAAGACACATTTTATCAGTATTTCCATACATTGTTTCCTTGGCAGATGCCTTTATTCTCCTTCAAAAGTCTGTCAAGCAAGCAACTTTTCATCAAACAACTGAAATCATTTTGTCAACAAGCTGTGTTCTATTTTTTCTCACATTTACTTTAAGCCTCTAAAAGCATCCTGTCGTGTTCCCACAGTATTTTGTCTATCCATTTCATAAAAAAAACCCACAACTTTTACCTGTAAATATTGCAGCAAAGGTCATGGGGTTTATTGTTTGATTCTGCTACATTTTTTTCTGTTACAGTCATATTTCACAGTAAACTAGATGTTGGTTTCTGGTATCAAACACCTGAATTTGCATTTGATGTACAAGTAATGAGGTATACTTAAAAGTATTTATTGTGCTGCAAAATCAACCATGCTGTTGTGTTCAGTATACTTAAAACAGCAAGTAAAACATTTTAGCAGTATGATGGTAAACACTTGTTTATTTACAGCCATGTACTGAATAATCACAGCAGTACCTAAAACTTCACAACCTCAGTTCCTCTGAGGTTGAATCAACTTTAGAATAACTCACAGTTCCTCAGATAACAGATTGGCTGTTGTCTTTTTACAAATGTATCTAACACTCATGCATGCCCTTGGCACAGCAGCACCAACACCATGATGAGTTTGATTTGATTTCTCAACTAAGTTACTGTAGCTGCTTGGAAATTCTCTGTAGTTTAATATACGTTTTTAAAATACGGCTTTAATTCATTGCATGGAAATAGGAAAAATAGTACCAAAACTCTATTCTTCATGGTTCTTATTGATGCTAAATGAAAGTATATAGCCTTTTGACTACCTATCTAAATCAAAACAGCAACTGAAATCACAAGGTGCTTTTCCTTTTTTGCTGGTTAGGATGGCAAAGGGCTCCCATATGCCTTAAGTCACCCAGTGAAGTCAATGGATGAGACTTCTGCATGTGTGCTGCTCACCTTACTCTAACACTTGGTTATTAGAAGATAAATCTCAAATAGCTCCGTCCAGCCAAAATACCAACAAAGCCAAGACATTGCATAAAAAATATGTACTTAGAAAGAGGACTTCAGACACTTAATTTTCTGCAGGTTTGTAGACCGTCTTTAAGCGCCAGCTGGACTGAATTCAAGGAAGGGCATTTAGAAACTACCCTTGCTTTTCTTCAAACATAATCAGTTCTTCTCTTAAGTTCAGAAGCATTTGTACCATTGCTCATCCAGATTTCAAAAGAAATTCATAACTCATATTCAAATATTAAAGGAAAAACCTCTGAAAAACGTCATATATTTAGACAATCTAAGCTACTCTGATAGAATTCTTATTTATTTCCTTTAATTTTATCTCTAGCACCAGGCAATAAATTATGTCCCGTTTCCAAGTTTTTCCCCTCAAGACCCAACATGACATTTGTCTGAACAGTACCCTTTCCTCAACTGGCCCATTCAAGCTTGTATAACAAAGTCTTCTGCCAAAGAAATCATGAAGATCCAAAAGAACAACTTCAAAGCACTATCGCAAATTCCAATGTTGCACTGGAACATCTTCTTCCAGAGAAGAACATTAGCAACTCAGACTTGAGGTTACAATAAATATTTAATGAAGCCCTGGGTGATATAACTAGCAATTGTGGAACATCTTCATCTATCAAAGCAAAAAGTACCTGAGATTCACATCTAATCTGAGATCCAAAAACAATTTT
>NW_009614581.1:1727-34627 GCF_000690535.1 Cariama cristata | reverse complement strand
GGAGGTGGGGGTGGGGAAGACAATCATAGAAAAACTTACAATAGGAGCAGCCGTAGACTTCAATTCTTAACCCAATTTGGCCTTCTCCATTCCAGTCCAAAGGTACTATCCGCACATACCGAGCAATAACTGGATGTTGTAAATCATGCCGGACCACACTATCAGAGTTTGTATTTCCAGGAAATGCCTAAGGGAAAGAAGAAGAAAAAGAAAATTATTCTATCATATCTATCTCACATGCTATAAAGGTTCAGTTCTGAAGGAAAGCATGAGGTAGCGATGTCCTCCGAGTGTCTAGGTTGCACTGAAGTTTGGTTTAAATGTTTCTTTGACAGTGACCAAAGGAACACTTGATTTACAAAGTTTCACAAGAATACCAAAATAGTAGCACTGAGACTTATTTGTCCACAACAGATAAGTTGAACTCATGGAATGGGTGCCACTAGGTAAGAGAGTAATCCATTTTGCATCACTGATCTGTTACTCAGTTATTAACATGTTAATAAAAGTGTCCAACCCAGAGTGGTCGTTCTGGGGAAGACGGTACTCATCCTCTATTGGTAAGATTACACACACCACTCATTTTCCTGTAAATGTGAACATTGAAATAACTTGCTTCCTACAATAGATGGGGACACCTTCAATGCTTCAATTTCTCAAATTTTTAAGAATTTAAAAATCTTCCTTTACTTTTGATGTATTACCTATTGGAAAACGAGTGCCAGGTTTCTTTCCTAACCATAGCTGTCACCCACAGCACAGCCTATTTTTGGATAATAAAACTCTGGACGCCAGGAAAGGATGCCAGAGCTCTCAAGGGAGTTCTGAAAGTCAATGATGTAAATATTTAGCACTTGGTTTGTAGTTTTGTACCTATTGCTAAAACATTTCATAGCATCAAGCTTAAAAGTAAACAATACCTATTAGTTAACATAATAGACTATTTTTTTTGTCTTGTCAGTTTATGGACAATGCATTCATGCACTGATGGCAGACGTTAAAGACTATCATTCAGTTACTCTCAACACTTTCAGAGGAACTTTCACACCTCTTCATGGCTAATCTTCAATATAAGTGAACTGTCTTGGAACAGTGAACAGAGTAGTCATAAATGAACAGAGAAAAGGGGACCCATTACTAGAGAGCCTATGAAAACAAGAAAATTTTCTGCATCCTCATTTAAAAGAAAAGATATTTTCACTACAGAGAAAAAATATTCAGTAGTAGTATCTACACAGTTGCCATCTGAATAAATACATATAAAATCCTATAATAAATACCCATAGCAGAACGAAAAACAAAGCGAGCAACAACTGGGCTGTAAGAATATTACTGCAAAATACAGTCATCAAAAATTTGAAAGACACAAAATTTAACTCAGCCCTTTACATACAGATATAGCAATACCTAATACCTAATTACCTGCCCAAATACTATTTAATGCAAAAGGATATCTTAGATGAATAACTATTTTGTCGAGGGCACAGCAGTTCTAGGTGGTGGTAAAGGTAAGGAAGATCCACACGATCTCTTCCTTGGTGGACTCCAAAAATCATGACATATGTTAATGGTTACATTCACCTTAATTTTCCTGTACTGCAGCTATTGATGTGCTAAATGACAACGATGATGGCACTCCTCACTTCATAGCTGAGCTTGTAAGGTACATTAATTTATGTCTAGGAAGCACTTTTATATTCGTGTTTATAAGGAAATCAACAGTTCTGTCTTCTGAGCTGAACAGAAGACAATAAACAACAAAAGAAAGCATACACTGAACGAGGACAAAAAATCCTATTGAACAGTTACCTATTCTCTTAGTCTTGTTCTAGGAATCACAGAATTTCATGGAGGGAGTAAAGAATTTGATCCTTTAAAAATATCTATATTTTAGTGAGCATGCAAGATAATGCTCCATATTTCAAGTGCAATTTCTGTTTGGGCATGTCTTAATTTTGTGATGTTTGGCATAATCTTATCAAAACACTCCTAATGTAGATTTTTGCTGGCTGTTTTGTTCTGGAGTTGGTTTATTTGCTTCATTTGCTGGAAGTATTAGGGGCAAAGGAAGCCACGTATAGGAGGGCATGGTATTTTTGATATAATTTGATTCAATGATTGATGAAAATCGATTCTCAAAATCAGAATGATTTTCTACAGCTCTGCAAACTTTGCGCCGACTCGCGCTTTACCAGTCCTTTGTTAGAAAGACATAGAGCCCCAACCAGCAGGTGCTTGATATTTTGAGGGTTTCTATTCATGTATGATCCAGTAACCTTTGCTGAATGCATAAACACAGTCAGTGGAGAATAGGGCAGGCTGTCATTCATTTCCCAGATTATTAAAATGCATTCCATTTAGTCACCAGCAGAACAATATTTTTTAAATATAGCTTTCACTTAGATAAATGCGGTACAGTAATACACGCTCTGTGGATAATGCAAACATCAGGCCAAAATCCATCATTGCAAAGCTGAAAAATCAATTTACAGGCCTTTGAGAATTATGTACTCTTGCTGTAAAATCTCCTTTTCTGACTGAGATTTGTACATGGACTCAGAAAGGCAGGTCTTCAGTAAAACATTTTCAAAGCCACATGTTTGCTAAAGTTAATGAACAGTTTAATAAGATTTAGAAGTATAATTTAGACCCACATTTCTAATAGGAGATTTTTTTAAACAGGGAGTGAATCGATGGCTAAAAAAAAAAATAAAATTACAGAAAAGTACAATAAGAAACCCCCTTACAAAACTATTTTTCAGAAAAAGGTGGAAATATCAGTATAAATAAAACAAGTTTTCCGGATTATTAATCTCATGAACCCACTGAAGAATTATTGTCTGCTTTTCATGGGTAAAATATTTTTTCTTTAAGCCACACTGGGAAAACGACCAAAATGGCTCACTTGTCTGTAAAACAGGTAGTACTGTCTCACCAGGCCAACTCCAAAATCCTCCGTTCTACAAGTCATTTCTCTTCTTGCATTGGATACCGACTTCCGCGAGCTGCTTCACGCTTCAGCTCACATTGCAACGAAAAGATTGGGAGTGCTGTGAGTAACAACCACTTCTCTCAAAGGCAGAGCTCCACAGGCCAGCAGAGTCGTAAGAATGAAGAAAGGTAAGAAAATATGCTCCCAAATCCTTTCTAAACACTGCTTCTGAACGCATGTTGAATAGAGTTTTCAGAAGTACTAAGAGTTTTACGACGTTCTTCCTTAAGAATAAAATTTGTTCAGGTCCAAGTATTTTTCAAAAATTACCAGGGCAGGTTTATAGGACAGATAATGTATTTCAATGATGCAACAAATTAAGTTTAAATAAGAAAATACATTAAAAAAAAGCTTTTGGCACAGGAGTTTTCTTCAGCAGAAGCAACAACAAAAAGAAGCTCTACAATCTTTGAAATTCACTTTGGCTTTACCTATATGCTGCGGCCACACTGCTGTACGCAGAGACATAGTAGAGACATTCAGTATCATTTTCTTTCCATAAGCAAAGAACCTGAGAGCAGTGAAGCTAAGTTTTTGTGAAATTTGGAAGAAAAGTTAGGGAAAGTTAAGATTCAGACTGAATTTTGTTTCCTGTATTTACACAACAAGGATATTCTAATTCGTAATTATAAATGTTAAAGCAAAATTATAAATTTACAGTACTATTGTAGTAAAGTATAGCAGTAAAGTAACACACAGCTTAATAGCATTATTTAAGTAAGGCTGACCAAAATGGGTTTAGTTTCCTGTAAAAGGGCAGTCTTGCAATACCATTCAGTACTCAACTTTACGGGTACAGCAAGTACACTACAAAATCTCATTTTAGGAAAACGCTTTGATCACCTTTTACAATAAGGATTAAAAAGAAAATCTCAGCATTAAAATAAATTGTATCTGAAGTAAGGAGGCTCAAGACTGAATGAAAAGAAACGTTATTAAGTGAACAAAAGTGGAAGTTTTCATCCTTCAACCAAAGATGAAAAGAATGAACAAACGTTGGTTAGATACTCAACCAAATGAACAAAAAGATGTTTGCAATCTTCCAACGCTTAGTGGAGTGGAGAAAAAAAAAACCTGCACTTCACCCAAAAAGATCATCATATATATACCAGAGAACCTAACTTGCTTAAGGGGAAAATTAATCCTTCACCTGACTTAATCAGGTGAAGAATTCTTCTTCCCAATTAATGATTTATTCAGAGACATGTATTAACATTACTTCAATGTATGCTCTTTCTAGGCTGATGTAAAAATAGGGCAATGCATGGAATAGTAGGATGACATTTCTTTTCCAGTTAAAAGAGGAAGAACGACTAATTTTTTCCCCCATAACTTTCTTTAATTACTAGCAATTTTTTTCATTACTTTAATTACATACTTACTATTGTACTTCTTGATAGTTATATTTTGCCATAGGCATTTTTAGCAAAGGAGGGAATAATTTACGGGTCTGAATTTATGAAAAAAACCTAGGCTTCTAGCTTTATTTTGACACAGCAATAGTGAAAACACTACAGAGTCTATGTTCCATAGTCCTATAGCTCTATAAATGGCGCTCATAATCAGAAACAGGATTTGCGTGTAAAGCCTCACTACTAAAAGTGTGGTAGTATAAAATACGGAAACATCCACATACAGATAGAAGATGTCTGTGGGAAATATAACCAGGGTTTTTTTGATGACTCCAAGGTGAGTTAAGCATGGAACTAGCCAAACCTTAAGATTTTTATTTTATAGAAAATCCCCCAAATTCCAAAACAAGTACTTTTCCAAAAACTAGAAGGATTACAAACTTGAGAAGTCGACAGTTTTGGTTATGGCTTTCAGCCCTCTGCCTGCACAGCAAAGAAAATCTGGAAAACTTTGCTCTTCACTTGAGTTCTCAAGACTTTGCACCATCGAGGAGAGAGGCCGGGCAGGTCGGGAGCTCCCGGCTAGCGGCACTGTGGAAGGGTGTTCGGCATGGCAGGGCAGTCCAAATCCAGCAGCCCAGGAAAAATTCCCGTCACGTACTGGTTCTGCACAAGCTGACCGAAACCCACAGTAGATTTCAGAGAAGCCAAGATGTTTCAAAAATGCGTTCATGTTTTCCCACATGAACGTTTTCCAAAAAAACCCTCCTTAACTTCATTAGAAAATTGGGTCAAGCTCTAGACTACTTCACTGCTGCTGAAACATTTCTCTGCTCAATACCTATGAAAATCCAGCCCAAATGTATGACGTGAAAGGAAACAGCAAGAATAAAAGGATTGGGTAAAGGAAAATGTTATGAGATTAACTTCAAGAAGGAAGCGGGGAAAAAAAGAGGAAAACACAATAGCTGGTAAGAAGAATGGTTGCAGAAGGAGCAAATAGACAGGAAAAATGGAAAGGGTCAGAAAGCAACAAATTTGGGTTTGGTCTATTTTAGCTCAGTTTTGACATGTCCTTGTACTTTCACGTCCTAGTGCTGTGCGGAGTAAGAATAGGTGATAGGAACCAGTAGTCTTTTGCTTGAGGAATCATTTCTTCTTTTTCTCTACTGAACAGCACAATCAGTAACACTACAGCTTGCATACTCTGCTCTTTCCTTAAAACCCAACCAAACCACAACAAACACGTTCCAGGCAAACCAGCATTTCTAAAGCATTCTTCATAATCGTCTCACACAGTAACACATCTAAACAGAAAACCAGTATCTGAAAGCAATTCAAAGCTATAGCAAGTATCTCCCTTATCCCAAACAATGAAATCCTCAAACGACATCTTCAACAGGTGCCGAATCTCATCTTTGAGTCTCATGGTTATAAAATGACCAGAGTTCCTCAGAGCTCAGGATTAACAACATGTGGATAAACTAAACGTTATCATGCTACCGCTGGTACACTCTGCTCATATGAACTGGATTCTACTATCAGTGATATCAGTAAATTCCCATTTTCAGCACAGTTATCCACATCCTTCCCTCAGCCACACATCTCTGTTAAGCAAGTTACCTATGTTATCAGTGTAGTACCACCAGCTTCTACAGAACTACTCACATACTTAAAGTAAGGAACATCTAGTAACAGGCTTTTAATGTAACTGAATACACATCTTTTCTATGCTCAAAATATTTCCTAGCATTTTCTAAACAGACCCATAATTTTGATCACTTTACTCCCTTAAATTCTATGATGATTCCTAGGGGGTTTGCTTTCCAGTTCAAATTCTGTCTTTGTATGCTAAATACATATTCTAACTACGTAAGAGGTATAACAACATATAATTATCACTATATTCAAAAAATAATGCCAAAAGCTGTTATTTGTTGCCTTTTACCCTTTCACATCTCCAAGCAAAACTAAATGATTCAGCAACATAATGTTATTGATTTTTATAACAAAATATGCTAACATTTTATAGTCTGCTCAACCATTGCTATACTTAAAAAGAACTTGAGCTTATCTACAGGACCATTTTTTGTTTGTTATTTTAACAGGAGCCTCAAGAAATCTTTAAGTCTCAAGAAATCTTTAAGGGATAATTCTGTCTTCCGTTGACAGACGACCTCTATAGATTTCAGTTTTGTACACTGACCGCCAGAAAAAGTTTTTAAAACTTGAAGATAGAGAATTGGAGGAATCATAGAGCAAGATATGATACCCTGGATATAATTTCAGATACTGGAAATAAAAATTACAAATATGAGTTCCACATTCAAATCTGTCACTGAGTTTTATAACTTGGTGCGTTGATGATTGTGGTTTTTCTTTAAAAAGAAAACAACAAACCAACCCCCCATACACAACCAACCAAACCCCCAAAAACCCCACACCAGCATGGACACTGTTTCCAGAACATGATTACTATTAACTGGATACAAGTGAAACGGTCTTTTCTCCTCCAGCACTATTGTAGGATACGATCTTTGTATAACTTATTTTGAGCAGTGAAGCCTAAAGCCAAAATCCAAACCAAAGAACTACCCCTCCACCCTGCTCATACACCCCAAACCCAAGAATGAACTGCTCTTCTCATACTTCCACATACTAATTGTTCATAGCGTTTGATGCGTAGAAACATTTCTGAGTTGCCTGTGCATTTTCCGAGGGAAACCAACCGCTTTCCAGGACAAAACAGTAATCCTTTGTTAACTTCCTATGAGATGAATGTTTGAGGTAGGATGACCTCTGAGAGTGCACATGTGTATAGACTAGGGGGTTTTGTTTGTTTGCCCCACAAATCCACTTAATCCCTCTATTCCCCTAACCTTTAGAGTCAAGAAGAAGAGGACACAAACCCATGGATACCGTTAAATTTTACTTTATGGGACATCACAGATGGCATCATGGCAAAGGTACCACCACAGTCACGCTTCTTCACATTCTGAAATTGAACATAATATTCCAGAGATGTGCCAAATAGCTCACCAGCAAATATCTGATTCCCTTCTGGTGTGGACACCAAATGTAACATGAAAAACTTCTACTACCGATATTCACAAAGTTAGTAGATAATTTTCAGGACTGCATAACGAACCAGAAATTTCAACCCTTGTGCTGAACTGTGTAGGTTTTGTTTAGGATGACACAAAATGGTGAAAATTTTTCTTAAAACCTAAAATATACATCAAAAATATTAAAATAACATTAGGGTTGTAAAGTCAACACTGTGGAAGTAATGTTTCCTGCAGAGTCTTAATGAATTCCTGAATAACATTATGAT
Organism: Cariama cristata; assembly: GCF_000690535.1. NCBI lineage: Eukaryota > Metazoa > Chordata > Aves > Cariamiformes > Cariamidae > Cariama > Cariama cristata. The sequence goes on along the minus strand of NW_009614581.1, from coordinate 26,949 downwards.
ATTCATTTATTTCCATAATTACATGCTATTTATTCCCCAAAGATTCATACAATACTCAAAAGAAAAAAACTGATTATCCATCCCAATACCTTCAAGAACCGAGGCTGCAGTACCTTGGGGTTTTGAGGTGTTTTTTTCATTTTTAACCATATCTACTTTTCAACAACAAAAAGACAAGCTTGATTTGGAAACTTGCTGACGAAAGTCTATCCTTGTCTTTGGCAATTTGTTCCCAAGATTTAAGATCCAGTATTTACATTTCGATTTTTTTTGGTGAAAATACAGCCTTCCAGCCATTGAAAAATGTTAGATCTTTGCTGTCAAGATCAACTGATTGAATCGTTAGTAAAAATTTCTTAACAGATTGGGGAGTAATCATTAACTTGCTCTTAGTCTTAAATAAACTAAAAAGATTTTAACTCTTAGACATTTCAGGTCACAGAGTAGATCCACTCCAGGGATAAAATGGGGTTCCATATCGAGTAAGACTGGTATCTTTGCTGAAGGTAACATATAGGGTGTGCCCTATGGCAGAGGAGATGTGTTCTCTTTGTGACAGCTCCCACGTGATGCTAGATAACCAAGTTGCAAACAACTTTTCAGTGGCACTTACTATAGTTTCCTGGGCACACACAATGAGTAGGCAGTTTTGACCTAATCTTTCACTGTCTCAGTTCCATATATAAAATAGGGAGTAAAAGCTCATTTGTTTTATGGGGTTGTAAAAATAAAATAATACTTATTAAGCACTTAGTCAAGTATTCACATGGGTGCCTAAATTAGAACTCTGAGCTTCTTGTGGTCAGTGAAGCAAAGTGGGAGATAGGAACTAAATTAAAAGTTTGCCACTCTTCACTGGCTACACAGTAAAACATAAATTTTCCTGGGTACAATATGAATGTGTTCTACAAAATGGAGAATTATAATCAACAACTTAGTTCCAAAAGTTGCCTGGTGACTGATTCACGTTAAAAGAAAAAGAATTCAAAACCCAGTGTGAAATGGTTATAGAGACAGAATAAAAACGGTTTCTCTCCCAAGGAGTTCTGAGATTTTATTCATTATTAGACAAAAATTACTCTTGCTACATGTTCTTTACAATGAAAGTGAGACAGGAAGAAAGTGTTTCCAAACTAACTAAACCCAACTGCAGTCATTACTGAAATGCTAACGGCAGCAGCAGCTCTCTGATCACTGCCTGCGGGGCTGCAGAGCTCAGCGGTAACGGGAGCTCTCACCTGGAGAAGAAGGGCAAGCCCAGGGGAATCCAGCGTGGTCCTGGGTCTCTTTTCCTCTCTAGTACTCATGTCCTTGGCAATTGTCACACACTCTGATGCTTTTTAAACACCTTTAAAGTAACTTTCAGAACAGTATTTATTCATTGTACACCAGTCTGGTCTCAAAGCTTCTTGTGTCTCTTCTACAGGACTCCACTACTCTACTGGGTTACTTGTATCAAACTTTGCAACCCAAGAAGTTGAGGCTCTTACTAGCGAGTGCACTTCTGAGAGGCAGGTACAAACTCAGCAACGTCATTCCATGTGCCCTGCACTTAGGATATAGGATCATAAGAGTGATTATAAGACTCTTTTTCCTGCAGGAAAAAGTAGAAAGGCAAAATCTGTTTTAAATACTGTTTAGAATCTTCTATATTCAGTAGGGATACAGTAATGAAATGAAGAAAGCTTTTGAGCTCTTATTTGTTATATATTAATATAAAAAATGCTTTCTACCCATGAGAGAAAAAAAATCTTAATTTGTGACTTCAATTTATAACTATAAATCAAAATTGCGATACTTGCTGCTTTCATATTCTTTCAAGTGATGAGGAAATCAGGATGGTCAATTTTTAAGACAAACTTTTCTCAGTTATGAGTAGTCCTCATTCCTACGTCAAATCACAGAAATGTCTGAAGACTACTTTTCAGATCATTGTAATTCTGCCTAGACTATTAGCGTGCAAGAAACAACCCTGAACCAAAACATGTGCCATATCTGGAATAGTTGGTTACAGGAATACAATTGTAAACCAAGCTGTGGGGAATGAAGTCTGGTTATTGTGTATTAATCGCTTCAAATTTGAAGTTAACATTGTATATTGAGATAAAAATAAACTTTGAAGACAATAATTAAATAATCACCTGTATATTTATATATATATAAAATCCAGTATACTTTCAGTATCTGTTTAATGCTGGGATTACAGTTAATTGCAAATAGCATTTGTATTTCTCCGTAACTCAAATGAGCTTCCCCATAACGGGAAGTTAGACTGGGTAACAATAAAATAATAACTTCTCTTTAAACACATCTTTAGTTGTCCTTAAAACATGTTAAAACATTACAAAATGCACTTAAAATTACAGAAACTTTAAAAGTATGCATTTAATAGAATTTTGCATCTTTCTGTTTCATTTTTGTATGCTTCCAAGTTGTGATGTTTATGAAAGAAAAAAAATACATGTATAAAGTTAAGTCAAGATTTAGCAAAGAATGCCTAGATAAAAGAAAAAAAAAAAAGGAAAAAAAAGGAAAATTAGTACTACTGCCACCTAACACGAATACATTTCTCAGTTTCTGGCTGTAGCTGCAGTACTCTCTGAACACGTCAAGAGGAAAGAAAATAAAAATAACTTATCTAACACACTTTGCATGCACTAAAATCCGGAACTCCAAAGGCCGACGCAGTTACCAGCAATAACTAGGATACAGGAAACCTCTAGCCATTTTCCTTTCCTTTTCTCCTATTCGCTCTAGGCAGAGCACATACTCTGAAAATCACTGCCTTAAGTCAAGATCTTCTTGACAAAGGATCACACATTCAGAAGCTTTTGCTCTAGGACAGGATCTCTTTTGCTCAGGATAGGAGCAAACCAAATCTAACCCAACTATAAACATGGGAAACATCAATGAAAAGCGTCTGGATCCTTTCTATAACTCAGTACAAGGCTAAAAGGGCTCCAAATGCAGAGTCATAAGAAAAATGGCAAGCAAACACAAAATTCCTATCTCAGGAAGAATACCTGCAGTAGGACTCTTCAGAATAATCCTTTCAAACTGATCAAAAGACTATTACTAAGAAATCCCCAAAGGCAGAATTACAGTATGTGACAGTCTTCAAACATGCCTGCCTGTCCTTCAACTTGCATCTAAAAGCTGCTCGCCTTTCTAGGGGAAAAGGACAGTTTGAACCACTTGGCCTTTTGAAATGATACCAAAAAGCCACAAGAATATTTTATAAAAGAACGTGTAAAGAAATCTCTGAATTGTTACGTAACCTCTTTCCTCAGGGACTTCTTCCAGTTAACTTCCTTCTTTTTTTTTTTTTTTTTTTCTTTTTTCCTCCCCCCTTGCTAAGATGAAAAATGACTGAAAGACTGGGGAAGGACCGCAGGATGCTTGTGCATCCTGCTTAAATCCATCCTGACAATGGAAAGGGCAACTCAGCCTTCAGGCCCAAAGTGCCCGATATCCATACCAGAAGTTCTGAGTAAGAACTGATCTCTGATTGGAAACCCTGGGAATTTAATAAACTGTTAAATGTCTTAACAAAAGAGACAACAGTAAAATAAAAGATACTGAAGGTGCTATTTTTGTTCTAAAGCAAATAATCTGATTTAATCCCATTACCTCTTTTCCAACTGTATTCTTTCAGGAGTTATATTTTTCCCTTTGACAGAGATAACATGCCTCTGCAATTTCCCTATAATGTTGTTTGCTTCCAGTTCACATGAAGTACTGTTCTGAAAGTGACTGTATAGTCATCTTTTAGGTGAAATGCCCACAAATAGTCATTAGTATTGGAAACAGGAGGACTTCCATATCTCAAAAACCTTGTTTAACAATGAGCAAAGGTGAATCTATTTTGAAAACAATAATTGGAAGAGGGAAGGATTTTAAAATTTTGATCACCTGTCCACTTGCTTTTCCTTACAATTCATAAAGTAAAGTGATTTAATGGCTTAATTTGCTTGCAACAGAAACTTCCTAAATTTAATTTTAAGCTGTGTTATAAATCTCAGAGGACTGAACGTTTTGAGTCAATTGATCACTAGTTGCGTGCAAGTCATTTTTTTTTCCCTCATGCAGTACGGGCAATTTTATCTGACTCATCACTAGTTGCGTGCAAGTCATTTTTTTTCCCCCATGCAGTACGGGCAATTTTATCTGACTTGGGTATTTCTGGTTTGTTTGTTTTCAGCAGCCAGGACACATGCTGACCTGACCAAGGCGGCAGTGATATTTTGAGTTTAACGTGACTTTATCGCAGTCTCTTGAGTCTGACACTGAGCAGGGCTGAGGGCCTCTGTGGCCACTGAACGAAGGGAAGGGAGGTCACCAGAGCAGCCCCTGTGCCATTCATAGCCTCCTGTGGTTTACCACTCGCGTAGAAGCAGAAGGCAGAAATTCTGACGTACAAAGATCTTTGTTACGAGGCCCAATATTTGCCATACGGGATTTACTCGCCTGTGACAAGGATTTGCAGCAGCACAGACAAGGTGGAGTGCGATTCTGCTCCTACGCAAAGGTCCAAATTGATCAGGAAAAGGCTGGAAGATACACAGTGAATCTTCTTGCATGTTCTTTTTTCCAAAGCTATGTCACACCAACATTGCTGCTTTCTAGTAATGGCAGGTGTTGTTAGTATCACCAGTTTTTGTAGTGGAGACACCACGATCTTGTTACTATTTATTGGTCTGGTATATCCCTTTCTCTACAACTAATATGACAGAAGCCAAAAAAACTCTCTGTGGTTATGTTTAGGGAGGAGGAGTGGAAAGACAAAGGAACCAGGATCTCCCTACCTTTCACTTTCCCTGCCTTCTAGGACTGATTTAGTTCCTGCTTGAGAGTATTTTGAAAACACCCTTGCAAGTGCTCAGAACAAATCTGGAGTTCTTCAGAAGGAGGAGGCTATGGTCACGTTACTGTTTCTCTGTCAGACTGCAGGAGGCACCCGCAGGAAATGTCCTTACGGCCATTTGATAAAGCTCTGGAAATACCGGTAGTAGTACAAGCACAGCAGCCAGGAACGACTGTTGGCCGTTGCGCTTTGCTGCTTACTTACTGTGTGAACTCTGACTAACAGCCCAGAGTCTCAGAAACTCATTCTGTCTGTAAAACGGAGATAATACTCTCAGAAGTGTTTGCTGAGAATTAATTAGCTATTATTTATGTACTGATGCTTTAAAAAAAAAACAACAAGCCATGCACTGTTTTTACATCCCTGCTTGCTTAAAGAAAAAGAAATAAATCAAATGACAGAGACTCATTGACTTTCATGGCCAGAAGGGATCAGCAGGCACAGAGTACCGGCTCCCATGCACTAGCTCAAGTAATCGAGTCCTCAGTCCAGGCTACAGTGCAACATTCACAAGGTTATTCAGCCTTGATCCCAACACCAAAAGTGATGGAAAATCAAATCTATCGCACCTCTACGGAAGCTCTTCCTATGGTTACTTATATTCAGTGTTAAATATATGCATTACTTCTACTTGGGTTTTGCCTGGTTTGTTCATCCAGTCACTCGATCTCATGATATCTTTTGTTCCGTATCAAAGCGCGGTTCACTATCATGGACAACTTCTCCTTTGCAAGCACCTGGCAAACTAGGATGAGAAAACCCTGGCTATACTTCTAAAAACGTCAAAATAATCAGATAATTAAGCAAAACCAGTCATTTGTCTGGAACAGTTTGCAAAATGGCAACACGATCTGGCTTGCAAAATCTGTACAGGCTTTTTCTTAAAGACACTGGCTTCCCCCCACAATGGATGTGTACAATCGGACTGAAATAACAGCATGGATTTCCATTCATTTTTTGCTGAATTCATTCTCTTGCTGTGTCACCGTCTTAAACGCCAGGGTTCAACCTCTTCTTAAATAGGCTCACCAAAAGGTTTCCAATTATCATTCACATTATGCATTATTATCTAGCTGGGATTGCTATATTGTACTGTAACGGAAAACTTCCAGGGAGTCTCCACTGTGCTTCATATAAACTCAGCTGTGACTTAACTCAATGATATAAGCAATGTGATAACACAATAGCTCATACTTCCATTTCAAAATTGTCATTCCTCTTTTTGTAAAATAACATCAATTCAGATAATCTCTGTGTGATCCAAACTGATTGCTTAGAATAACTCTGGCACAAATGTTAAATAGCGGTCATAGTAATATATCAGAGGCCATGGTGAATATCTAGCTTTTAGGAAGAACGTCACAAAACTTCAATTCATCTTTGACTAAAGATGCATTTTTTTTCAAAAAGCTCATTTCACACTCATATATATATACACAACACAATTATTTAGCCTTGTTACTCTAAGCTTGCTTAGGGAAGAATAAAAAGAATGTTCTTTAGACAGAACGGAGAGCAAAGCAAGGTGGAAAGCAAGCAGCAGTGACAGATCCTTGTTTTCAGCAGCTTTTCATAAATTCTCTTGGGAAGACAACTGAGTTTCATTGAAGGGAATGAATCAATGGTCCTTCATAAAAAGAAAATCAATTAGAAAGTCATTACCTGAAAATTAGCACTCAAAAAACAAAATTCCATTTTAAAGCCAATTAGACTGTATGTCAGTACTAAGTTGAATTGCACTTCCATTGATGTATGCAAAATGATGAACATCCCCCATCCCTAAGAGATGTAGAGAGTGAAAAATTAAAGAACACGTTTATAGACATTATTGAATTTATTTTTTGCAAGCTATCTCGAGCAGCAGATGACTATGCTGCACTTTGTAACAGCTTTACATTGTCTGTCTCAAGTGCTGATGTTCTTACTGGATTTATGGTACTCGAGGAAACCTTACTTTTGTTCCCTGTCATAACAACACATAGGAAAACAACTGCTACTGTAAAAGCCAGAGAGAGGGCTGAAGGCAGGTAAGTACCCCAATGGCCTCCTCCTCCTCCTAACAGCTTGCCATAGTCCTGGTCTGATTTGTGTTTTGTGCCACCCTGGAAAGGCAAATAGTGCTAAGTGTTGAGAAGGAGGAGTAGACAGCATCTCACAGAACAACTAAAATCTCCCCCCTTGGGCTGCAGCCGGACATCCCATCTTGTCTGCCTATCTACAGTGACCAGGTTAATCCATCACACCTGGGTCTGCAGCACAGACAGAGTGGTAGAGCCCTGCTGCGCAGGTCTGGTCCGAGTTACAGACGGCAGCAGAAATCGCTTCATGAAGGTGGGATGCTGCAGCTTGCGATGCTAAAGCGGCGTTCTGGTAAGTACATCTTTCCACATCATGTCTTTGCAAGGGCGGGGGCACTCCCCCTACATCTACCGTTAGAGGTTTAATCTTAAACACAGAAGATGAAGATAAAAGAAAAAAGACACAGAAGTACAGATTCATTACAGAACATTAAGCACATCTTAAACACATACTTAACATCAGGCAGACACTTAAGTAGAAATAGGTTAAACAGCTAAAATACAAGTGCCATCTTGAGATGAGATGCTTTTCTGAGTTGGGGTAAAAGGGTTCAACTTCAAGAGCTTAATTTAGGTGCTAAATTGAAGTGCCTAGCAGCAGACATGCTAGAATAACCAGGACGTCCCCATCAACCCAGCAGATGTGACACAACGTGCAGGAGGTCTGAGACCAACCCACAGCTTGTGGCCAGGCAGCACGTCGGTGGCCTCTCAGCTGGTGCTGGGTACCAACCTTCCAGAAAGGGAATTGTGCTCTAGGGCCTGAGGGCACCTGCATCTGTGTGGGGGATGAATCCTGCCCTAGGGTTACCTACTGACCTTCTAGTATAGACTTAGCTCAGAGAGTAAGTTCAGATAGAGGTCTACCCAAGTGTTTTGGTAACAGTTACTTGGATATTAGAAACCAGGTATTCTAGACCACAGGAATGTATAGAGTAGAAGGTTCCTATACAAATTGATATACACTTCATAAGTTATACCAATTAATATTTTTGCCTTTGGGTTCAGTGATGACAGAAGACTAATGCTTGGGAACAGAAATACCAAAATCCTATCAGATGATATTTATGCTGGGGCCCATTCTGTCTGGGTTGATGAATTAATCACCACGTCTGGACTTCATAATTGAGTCAAACAATGTGGCTCAAAACACTTTGCACTCCATCCATGATTCCAAAATCTAGCACAAAGACCATCACTTTAAAGTATTAACCTGGATCTATGGTTGGTACCGTAAAGAGAAAAATGAAAAAATTACACGTCAGAAATGAATACAAATAATACAGAATGAGACGGCATGATTTACAAAAAAAAAGACTCAAGTACTATGTTTATGAAATCCAGAACCACCACCTACCATGCTCTTATTGTCTCTCATTTAATCCATAGCTAATAAATTTTTAAAACACAGCGTATCTTTATATTATCTTTTCATACAGGATAAAAGACGGTTATTAAATCAAACTATACCTACCCTAAGGTAGGTGTCAGTGTATGATAATGTATAAACAGCCGGTATTAAGGAATATATATGAAAAGTTTCTGAATGCTTATTTATATTTTACAACTGTAGCTCTGGTTCTTCAGCTCTACTTCCAAATAACCCCAGTGTATCTCCACAGAATACCCAGACATCTAAGTCACTGCCTGGGTTTAGGAAGGTGATTTGCTCACTCGTGAGAGGTGCTCCTCAGAGGAAGGATTTTAGAAATTTTCTCCACACGAATGCTGAGTACCCTCTCTTTTGCTCCAACAGGTCAACCTCTAAGTCAGCTCTGCTTTCTTCGCCTATCATCTGTAAATGAGAATGCTGAGGGCTGACTTCTCACGTATTTCTTGTCTTAAGGGAAAAAGAACTATAGTAGTAAATGATGAGAATGTATAAGAAAGTGGCTGTAATCACAGGTATGCAACGCTGTATTCCTGAAAGTAGCATTAAACCCTTAGAGCTATGCTGGAAAATTGCTGTGTAGAGCTGTAACTACACGCTTGTCTTTGACAGCTACATCTTGACATAATATTTGAAATATCTGAGCAAGTGACCTGACCCATTCTAGACCCAAGTGAGATGCTGCATTTCTATTCAGGGGAAAGTTCATCAATCCAGACATCCTCAAGTTATACACTATTTATATTTCTACCTAAATTCTGAATTTAAAATAAATACGTCTTCTCAGACTGTAAGCATACTGATGCATTTTAAAAGATCATAAAAGTCACAAATGAACAAAGTTTTGCAGAGAGTCAACACGAAGTACTGTAATGTCAGTACTGAGCTCTCAAGTGCTAAAATACAAGAAAAAGAACAAAGTGGGAAAGGGAAGAGGAAAGAACAGTGAAAAAAATTATCATTTAAAATTATAGAGCCAGCAAGTACATCCACATTTCTGCCAGCTTCTGCTGACAAAGGCCTGCAAACAGCAGAAATCAGGAAATTAGTGGAGGCACTGGGTAGCCGCTGGGTCTGATTAAGTCTCTAGTTTATTACAAGTTGATTCCATGTTTCAGAAACAGCAGACAATTGCAGTACTGACTCTCTTGGAATGTACAGTCCTGCTTCTCATCAGTTAAGCCTCGCATGTACCGTCCAGAATCTCATTAAGTTTGTATAGTGAAGAAATAGTATATTTTCACAAATTTCTTCACTATAATTATTAGACAGGTTTGAGTTTTTAGAAAGAAAAAAATAAAATCGCATTTTTGTGTGATTTTTTTTAAAAGGAGTTCACAAGTACTTTCCTAAATAGAGATTGCCCTAACCTTAATGACAAGTTCTTCCGTTAGTGAAAACCTCAACAATCCTATCCTCCTTGCTTAAGGTTCAATAAAGGCCACGTTATTCTCTCCCTAAGGAGTAGGGCTGACCATACTTTACTGAAACACAGAAAAGTTTAGGTACAGGGGAAGTGTCACGGTCTGCATGCATGACGTGATGGTCTCCATTTTTGCAGAGACCCTCCCTAAGTACAACCTCTTACTGACTTACAGTCTGAACCAAAGAAGTGAGCAGCAAGTAAAGATTCAGGCAAAACCAGAGTGGATATTACCTGTGGATTGGGCAAAAAAATAATAAACAGAAAGACCTTTTCACAACACCACAGAAATTAAGAAACAACATAAAACGAGGAGTATGGGTAACGGTGTTAGCAAAGTGAATACTCAAGTTTTGTTCTTCCTTAAAATAAACCAAATCGGACACAGAGTGCAAAACCAAAAAAAGGTAATGGGAAAGAATGGCTCAGAATGGAAATGACCGCATCAGAACCAAATCCTGAAGACACAATGCTAGACATACATGAGGAAACCAGACAATGTTTACCCAAAACAGACTGAAGAAAATGATGCATGAAACGGTAAGTCCTTTTTCTGGGATTTATCAATCTATCAAATTGGGACAATAGGGAATGGGGAATAAAGGGATGGGGAAAGACAAGGATTCGTTATCAACCTACGCATTTACCAAGCTTAAGAAAGGCAAAATACCTATCCAGAAAAGCACAAACTTTTAGCATAAACTTACTCAACGCTAAATATCTTTTGAAGTAAAGAACCAAGATAGACGTATAAATCTCTGGGAAACAGTAAAATCCACCAAGGGCAGAGTTAAGCTAACCCATCTGGTATCTTTTCCGCAGGACAGGGTTTTCTTGGTTGGTTGGGTTGGGTCTTTTTAATAACAGAGATGGAATATAGGCAGATTTCAATGTACTATTTGCTATTCACTCATGCGAGATTAGTAATTGAGATGGCGAAGATGGCAAATAGTTTAAGATTTGGAAATATTAAATTAATTAATTAATCTTTCTTCAAACATGTCAGTAGAGCCTGCCAGACACGTTGTAAGACCAGTAGATGTATAGATGTAAACAGAATACAAAAGGAAAGCCATGGCAGAGAAGTTAAATGTGCTCTTTGCATTCTGTGGATGAAACTGGGGTGATCTTCCTCGTGCATCTCTTCTTTCTAAGGGATTTTGTCAAGGATTCAGCTTGAAGCAGCTTAGGAACAAATAGACGAAATGAACAAATCACAAAGGTCAGACAGTATTCACCCATGGTTTCTAAAGCAACTCGAGGATGAAATAGCTGAATAATTAACAATGGTGAACAACTTCTCACATAAAACTGCTTTGGTGCCTAACCATAGGAGGGTGGCAATTTTTAAAAATCCTCCTCCGGAGAGCCAGGGAATTACAGACCAGTAAGCTTGTCATCTGTGTCAGGCAAAGTCTTATAAAGAATAGAATTACTGCAGACACCTGCGTAATTACAATCTGCTTGAGAAGAGTCAGCTTGGCTTTTACAAAAAAATCCTTTGTTACAAACCCACTGAGGTTCATTGCAAGAGCAAATATGCACATGGATAAAGGCGATCTGGTTAATGCAATCAATTAAGCTTTCCAAAAGCCTGTAGAAAATATCCCTCATCAAAGGCTTTGAAGATGACTAAGCAGTTATAGCATAAGAAGGAAGGTCCTTAAATAGTGAAAATAACTGGTTAAAAGAGAAGCATGAGGAAATGTTGAGTTCTAACAGTGGAAATCTCCAGTGGAGTTGTGCTGATACCTGTAGCGTTCAACATACTCATCAACTATACAGGAAAGAGGGTAAGCAGGGAGAGAAAGTTTGCTGATGGTACCAAGTTATTTAGAGTGAGTGGTAAGGGTGAGAGCACACTGTGAAGAACTGCAGCAGAATATGTCTTATGAGCCTGAATGACTGAAATTAAGTGCAGATAAATGTAAAGTGCCACATGGGGAAAAGACTATCCTAATTTCACATAAAAATGATGAGCTCTTAGCTAACCATTACTATTCAGAAGAGAGACCTTAGAATTATAATAGGCAGTTCCATGAAACAGTCAGCCTAATGCTCAGTAGCAGTTAAAAAGTAAAATAAATGCTAGTGCAGGAGTACAGAAAATACAGTTATGCCACTGTAAACCACGGTTCATCTACAGTTTGAACGTAATGTGAGGTTCTAGTCCCCTCATTTCAAAAAGGATACAAAAGAGGTAAGAAATTAAACTTCTGTATGAGGAACAACCGAGTAATGTACGAGTCTTCAACCTCGAAAATGAATGACTTCCTTGGAATATGAAGAAGGTTCACAAAATAACAAGGGATGTGGAGATAGTGTAAAGGGGATCAACTTTTCACACTTTCTCTCTGGGTAAAAACATACTAGGCATCAAATGAAGGGAGGTTCAAACCAATCAAAAAGAGATGAAACTCAGCAAAGGGGTAGCAACCTATAAAACTTACTAAGTTACTTACAAAAGTTGTGGGAAGCTGTGAAAGCACATCGGAAAGAATCCACTGAGGGTTAACTAAATACACAAACCCACAGGTGACTCAAGAAGTCTTTGAGCTGAAACTTATTAGAAGGCAGAAGTGTTTTCCATGGAAGGATCATACATATTTCCTCCATTTTTATTTTTCCCCAGGCACTTTCTTATGAACAATGTGAGAGACACAACAGATGAATCTTTCATCTGATTAATTTTGGCCATAATTAAATTGTTCTTGTTCTGTTCTGTGCAGCACAGGCACATGTTATTGAGTCCCTGCCATATTGCAATAGGAAAGGCAAACTTGATCTTGATACATTTCAACTTGATCTGTTTTAAATTTTTTTCCCTCCGGCAGAGACAAGTAAATATTAATGGCAGTGTATGAGGCACTGGAAAACTTCCCTCTTCGTTGTATGGACAGTTCATCTTTATAGCCCTAAAAAAATGAAAGTGGTATAGAGAAAAAAAAAAACCTCAGATGAATCAGGGAAATAGCAAATCCATCTTAACAGAGGAGCACAGATGAGCTTGGTACACAAAACAAAGGAAATAAAAAAAAATCTTATGACTACCATTTATAAAAATATCTAATAACCTAAATGCTAGTGAGACAAAAGGAAAAATGTGATAAATGTTGCAACAGTTATCAAATATTCATTACTAAAATTAGGACAGAAGTTGGGAAAAGGTTTCTGACCTGCAGCAGGGGTGAAATTCTGACATCAACTTCAAACAGAGTTAGCGAGGCTAAGAAATGTAACTCGGAGAGGCAGAGCCTTCGTTTGTGTAAGGGCTTGTACAATGCGGTTGTTAGCAACAGCACAGAACTGGATATTATCACCTAAGGGATCTCTTAGCAGATCCCTCTCCTATGCTCTTTTTTTTTTTTTAACTGAAAAATAATTTTTAAAATATTCCATAACTTCACTTTGGAGAGATTCAATAAGTTTTATCATTGGATTGTGTCAGAATGCTTCAACAAACTAGGCAGTGTATTTCTGTCAGACTGCTAGCTATAGGTTCGATCACAGTTACAGAAAATTAAACACAACAGTTGTCAAATACCGGGTCGCTTGATGTTTAATTCATGTGCAAACACCTACTCCAGTAGTTTTCAACATTTGATGCACTAGAAACTGTTTCCCAGAAGTGGTCTCTACTCACAGAGTGAGAAAACAGTGTGAACTTGATGCTTGAAAACGAGTTTATTTCCTAGGATAAAAATGTCCGATATGCTACAAGTCAAATCTATGCATTTGTCTTGTGATTGATAAGAAGTAATTTAAACAAATATTCACAATTCTTCTTGTCTAAATCCAGAAAAAAATGTATTCTCTTAAAAATAATTTTAACTGTAACACAGTTGTCCTAAGTGAGGAGCACTTCACCTATGGTCTGTGAGCCAGTCCAAGTCCATCAATGCAGAGCAGATTTCCCACTCTCCTTCCCAAGAATTCCCCATATTCAAAATATCCATGTACGTGTCAATGACAGAGGAGGAGGAGGAGTTTGTGGTGGTGTAGTAGCAGTAGCAGAAGAAGTAGTAGTCCTTTTTCCTCACTCAGATTTGCCTATGGACAGAGTTTTGTTCACAAAAAATCCACTTGCCAGTTTGGACCAAGGATGAACACTGCTGTTTCCCAGTGCCTGCTCAGGGCAATCTAAGAGAAATAACAATCTGAAGGGATGTTTTCACTATTATTTATTTTAAGATGCCTAGAAATAAGAGGATCACACTAAGTGGACTTCCCTTGCTCTAAAAAATCCTATGCTGCGTAGAAAGCAGCATGAAATAAAGCAGAAGGGTGGATAAATAAGAAAAGGCAAAACTCTGCAAAGAACAAGAGGTTTAAATCTAACAGAGGAAACCAGAAAGAGGAGTCAACGTAGAACCCGGGGTTTCTTCAAGTATAGAAGGTGATCTTAGTAGTCGTATCACAGATGAATTAAACACTGTGTGTCAGAAAGGTTAGATGAGTGAAGTAGATTTCTGTAATCAAAATAGGAAATCATAGAAGTATGTGTATGTATACTAATCACTAGGGTCCAGGCTCAGCCTAGAAGTACCCCGTTCCCAGAGGATCATTCCCTGCTTTCCACACCCGACAGCAGAACATGAAGCTGAGAAGGGACGTCTATGGGTGAAGAGACTAATGAAAAGGCTGTCAAGACAAGAGGAAAGGAGAGTGCAATTATTTGGAAGCAAAGAGAGGCTGCTGCTGAAGGTAAAGCACATAGTTGAAGGCAAAGGAAGGTAAAAAGGGGCTGCCTCCGAGAATGACTAACCACGAGGCTGTGGGCGGTGGGATGGTATCTGCAGGTAAGGAGGCAGAAGCAGCCACCAACAGTGGGCAGGAAAGCTGTCAGGCAAGGACAGAGACAGAGGATGAGAAAACTGCTGTGATATCAATGGGTGTAAGTAGGCAGGAGCAGAAGGAAATCCCTTAATGAATATGAGCGGGAGCTGCACTGACATGGGCAAGAGTTAACATTCTCAAAGGAAAGGGCAACAGGAAAGGCACTTGTATTGCCGGAACACTATTCTGAAGTTGGGATTTGGAAGTCTTTCACACACACATGCTATTTTAGATCTTTATGTGCCTTAGACTATAAGAGAGAATGTTGTAGCAGAATTTTACATTCCTATGCTCTTAATTTTCATATAATTTTCCTATTCAGAAATTTGCTTCCTCTCACAGATCCACTTTTTTAAAAAGTAAAGATATTCCTAAATGCAATTTCTACTCTATATGCAGCTGATGTTTTCTTGACAGTGACAGGTTTTTTTAATACAAATCTAGAACAGTAGAGAGCACTTGGTTTTTCAGTTTCCCAGGCATCTTTCTAGTTCCCAGGTGTATTTCCAGTTCCAGACGACACTATGCCTTACAAGGTACTTCAATATGTGAGTGGGCAACAGTCAGCAGTTTTACAAGGGAAAAGAAAACCCTTTTCTCCTTCGCTATTTAAGCTTTTTTCAAGGAGAGCTTTAACACTTGAACAAGTTTCGAAACCGCTCCAGGCAGTATGATACAAAGTAATTTTAACATGTTTCAGTACATTAGGTTTAAGGAATAATACTTACTTCTTTGCTCTAACATTGTCCAAGTCTCTTTGCTAAAATAAACCATTGGACATAAGGAAGATTTGATATTTCTGTAATAGGAAGCAGTATTTCCTACTTACATCCCTGTCCCCCTGTACGGTGTGCAGTCACACTGGCTGTACATCCATACACTTGTAATAAAATGTCATAAAAATGCCAGAAAAGTCTGGTACTTAGAAAAAAAGTAGTATTAAAATAATGGGGAACTCCTAGGTACTTTGTTTTTGAAGAACAGACATTTTATGGTTGCCTGAATACTGAATTGGAAGCTGACAAAAAAGTAGTATATTTTTAAACAGTGCTCCAGTCCTTGACAACTGATTCTAACTTCTACTTCTTTAAATTTCATGGCATTTTCTATAACTTTAAAACTGAAGTTATGTTTCTCCATTTTTACTCAACCATGTCAAGCACAGAAGCAAAAAGTTTAATTATCTTTGGTTAAGAGTTCTATGTCATAAACAACATGCATGTTTTGTCACCCGCTCCATGCATTTTCTCTAGCGTTCCTGAAATGAAGAGTCCAATGCATATTTCAAACTTTTATTTTTATACTTAGTAAGATGGAGGGACCCTGTCTGTATGGTGAACAGTTTGTTCAGACTAGAGTTTCCACTATGCGTTCTTCTTTTTTGATATATGCACAACAGGCAATGGACCAGCAACCGCAAGTACTATCAGTCTGTTTCTATTTTAGTATCAGGAAGAATTCAGGCAAAGGTAAAAGGTATCCTGAAATGCTCTGCAAAATTTGCCTTCACTGATCGGGAAGACTAAGTCAAAAAAAGGTAATACTCTCGATTTGGCTAGGTCAGTCTTTCATTTTCCAACTGAGTCTTCTGAAATAGTTACTGCAGAGGACGGATTTCTGAAGACAAATCTTGACTAAAAAGAACTGATCTACCACACAACATTTTGCTTATCATCAATGAATTAAGTAAGTAGCTTCATATATAATAAGTTATATCTCATTATCAACCTACTAAATATTCCCATCGAACTGTAGACATTTTTAGGATGGATTTATGCTTTTCTCCATTTCACTCTTTTATATACCAAAAATATATTTTGTGAAAGTCAATCAAACGAATATATGCCCAGCAATTGTTCTTCAATCATGAGATCTGACAGATGTTTTATTGATACATTATTACCTTTGATGAAAAAGGGACACCATAACCACTCTATTACACTGCTCAAAACTTACTCTTATATAATATATCATATATCAAAATTTAGAATTAATTTCTTGGGCATTAAAATTTCAACTTCAATTTTTATTCATTTTAACTAGAGTAACAAAAAAGAACAAGACATTACTCCATCCCTGCCTTGAGGATTTATAACACAAATTCAAATAATCAAAACTAATTCTCATTAGGTTATGATCTTTTGCTCCTCTCCAGCTCTTACAGGTATGTGATTTAGCACCAGTTATTAAGAACTCAAAAAAGCACACTTGCAAGTTGCACTCTGAACTTAAGAGAAAAAGATACTTCCACATCCATTTTAAAGATTAAAAAACACAACATCAAAACCCAATCAATTTCTGTATAATATTCTGTGTGCCATAACCAATGATGGCATTCCATTTTAAGTGTTCAAGGCATGACAAACAAAAGATATTAAAAGGTCACAGGCTGTCTGATATTGCAAACTACTGCTCAGTCTATTTCAAACTGATTGACTTTTCTCTGACTACTGTCTGCCAGTTTGTTTTCTATTCCTTGCTATTTTCTCAGCCATGTTTTATAGATTAAGGCTATGTCTCCAATGTTAACTTATTAATGAAAAGTGCACAGTTTAACTCGAAGATAGTGTTTGATTTCATTCTATTCCAGAGTCTGCAAGTTCAGGGAACATAGTTCATTTTTAGCTCTTTGTGCTATCTGATCATTTTGCACAGCCATTATAAGAAGAGCCATATCTACTCCCCCCAGATGCCTGTTTAATATCCTCATTAAAAATGTATTTTTACAAAGATAATTTTATATGTGCATGTACTATTTCAACTTTCATGTTCCCAGCATGCCTCATGAACTATTTGTATACCATCTGGCATATACAAATACAACTTCTCCTTCCTAAGATAAGAATCAAATCCAGGGACAACAGCTAAACACAACCACAACTAAAGCTGCAGCAGAACTCGAAGTAGGGGATGTTGAATCACAAAGAATATCAATCAGTTAATCATCTTTTGGTTTACTGCCCTCCTCTAGCAAACAGAACTGGTGGATTTTAGATGGTGACCTTCTACACTGCATTTATGAGCAGTCTGGTTCATGTGAGCCTTAAATGCTCTAAAATTCGGAAGTATTTTGGAGGCAAGACAACTGTTAAAATATGCGATGGAAGTGTCCAGCCCCACAGGACTGTGACTGGTGACAGAGTCCATACAAAATTTGTTTCTCCATCAGCAAGGTGTTAGAGAATATGCCACTGATTCCTTAAGTAGTCCAAACCACAAAATCATTTAGTTTAAACAACCATAAAACTTTTTATGTATTTGTTTGAGCCTACTTATCTTAGAATATCTGCCAAATACCTGCCCCAGATGAGGTTGCAGCCCACCATCATCCAGACAGCCTCACGTGAACCAGGCACACTCTGTTCTTGTCCAACCATGGCACAAGGGAAGCTAATACAGCATTGGGTCGTCTTCAGGGCATTCTGTCACAGCTGAGGGACATCCCATAGCATGAAAGAACCTAACCCATAGTAATTCTTAATGAACATTCATGGGAGGGTTGAGATTCAGAGATGGTACTTTAACCTTCAAAAAACAGTCAAATAGCAACAGTAGTTGTAGGGCTTTATGCTATTCTCCTGAAGCACAAGTATTTTCACACAATTTTTCTTCCCTCCTCAGATCCATTAACCACTACCTCTTGTTCGTACTTCTAAGTACAAACATGGAAATATACTAAATTATTCTTTAAGGATTTCAGGTTCTGCCCTGACACTGTCAGCTTTATCTCAGGTTTTGCTTTTGCATTAGGAAAAAAAAGAAGAAAATTCTTCAACATTTATACTTTGTAAGTAGTTCGCTTCAAGCACCTGACATCACATTGATTCTTGACCAGCTTAACAGTTTTCTCTAAATAATTATCTTCCTGGTAGTGAAGGTCCATTACTTTGTTATATTAACAATTCCATTTCTGCTACTTTCCCCTTACTTGCCAGCTTTTTTTGGTCAGAACTTTGACTTGGTACTTCTAGAGTTTCATGAGTTCCTATTTCAAATTCATAACTACTACTGAACTCTGTAACGTTTAGACAGCAGAACAGTTTCGTTTGTCAAGATCTCGGAAATCACTTGGCTGCATTTGATACACTTTTCCTTCCAACTCTTCTGTAATTTTTACTTAGTGTGCACTGACGGTTTCCAGCAATGTTGCAGCGTCACAAAAGATTGTTCTTGGTTTACTTGCCTGCAGACCGACGTCTAGTGCAAGAAGTTGTTACACTGATTCAGTCAAGAGTAGATCTTGGGCAATTAAATTAACCTCCAGTACATAACAGGAGAGTTTTCCCATGAATCTAGGAACGGGAAACTTGGGTAAGGAAGCAAGACCCACTGAGTGCTGCATGGTGCATCATCCATGCCATAGTTAAGAATGTACATTTCTCAAAGTATCTTGGGTTTCTGAATATGCACCTTAAATTCCTTCATACTTTAAATACTTCTCTTTTTATGCTGTAACTGTTTCTATTTTTACTTGCAGCAAAACAAGCATATTTCTAAGCCATCTGGATGTAGTTGAAAGCTTCTTTCTAGGAAATGGAAACCATACAAAAAAAGATGTGTGTATTTATATATACTTACAAATAAACATAGATGCATATATATACATATATATATATAAAAGCCAGATGGATTGACTCTATTGGCATGTAAATGTTTTAGTGCTTTATAGGGAGACAACTAAACCAGACAAGACTGTTTCGTCTGTTTCTTTTTAAGAGGAAACGCAATAGTTTATAGACTCCAGGCACACTTGCACTCCAGTGGTTTTAACTGTTTTTCTGTCATTGCATCTACAGCGAAAAATGGCTGTGGAATTTAGCCTCCTTCATTCCACAAAATAATGAGGAGTGTGCCTTTTCTACTGGAGCTGTATTTCAGCCAGACATTTACTTTCTGCATCCATTTAAAGGAAAGGCACTGCCTAGAGACTGTAGTATGAATCCTAATTGCTTTGCGTACAAGTTCTCATTATAGCTGTGATTTTGTTGATGTTACTTCATCATCTGTGACAGGACACACTGGAAAGGGTTTCTCTAGGGCTGGGTAGTCAATGCAAAGAAAGTGGTGTTTCACTTACTATGACCCACTGACCAAGGAGAAAATCATAGTCATCGCAAATTGTTTAATTTTGCTTTTATCTCTTATTAAAAAAAAATTAAAACCAAACAAAAACCTTCCAGCTTTACATTTGGCTTTTTTTCAATTTCACCATTCAATAAAAATTGTTTTTTTAAAGCTAAATTTGTTTCATTTCAAAGAAACTGCATTTTAGAAACTCCCCCATCTTTCTTACAAGCCTTTTACCTTTTCATGCATTATTTTACACATAAATAAAAATGCATTGTGAAACCATTGAAATACAAAGTGTAATAGTGAAGTTCTAGACGTATGAGGTTCAATCTGGAAACCAAAATGATAACTGTAATGATGCTAATGATATTCCAATTCACAAAAAGATAACACTGTCACTTGCTAAAATAAATCACTATTCCGCCCTGATTTGCTATCACCTCTAACATGACATTTTGGTCTTAGGAAGTAACACAACAATAATTTAATGAATTAAAGGAGCTACATAAAGTACCACTAATGTTTTTTTAAAGCTGATTATAATAATGTAAGAGTATAGAGACAACTCATGAGAAAACTCATTTGGGCATTAGAGGCAGTAAATTTAACTCGGTAACTTACTGGGAAATGGCCTCTCTGTTCCATTTGTGTTCTTTCTTTCTAGTGTCTTCTCTGCTAGAGCTTTTGAACCTGACGTGACTGCAATTATTGACTATTTGAAGCATCATTAAAAGATCTCTTAGAGCGTGTATAAAGGATTTTACACAAAATTTGTTCTTCATCTGGTCAGTTACACTAAGAGAGAAAATGCTCATACTTAGAAAAGGGTCAGAGACCTTTGCTACAGGTGAGTAAGTTCAGCACCCTAACTTCTGCTGTACGCTAAACAGTAACACACACACTGATAAACATACTGAGGCATATAGGCTAAAAAATACGCTCACTGAATTCTGCTTTCCAATGAAAATGAGACTTCTAGGATTATATCATAATTCCTCTTTTTGTCTGCTTTTCTGTCCTCCTTTTAGTGACTCCCAACAACCGCGGAACAAGCTCACCACATCGGGCAGAGGGTGAGAGGTTGCAGAGCTACACTTGAATACCTTTATAGGAATGAAAGTTTAATAAGTGACACTGTGAGTAAAGTAGAGGGATTCAAATGTAGCCTGAACTCAGATATTTATTTGTTTGTCAAATCTGCCTGTTGGTCATTCAGGATGGGCATAAGTAGTGATGCCTACCTCTCCGCTGATAGCGTTCGGGAGGTAGGTGGGCAGGGAGGACTGTATGGGAAAGGGTGAGTCAGGGGGAATGAAGGTCACAGGGAAGAGAGGACATCAGCTTAGGACAAAAAAGTTGTAGAAAAGATGCATTCAGCTGCCTCAAGGGAATTAAAAAAAAAAAAAAAAAAAAAAGGCTTGTTCTTACAAAGGAATGCTTTTGAATTCATATGTAAAAACAGGCTGACCTAGCAATACATTTGTAGTTTTTCTGACTTTGTTTCAGTTGAGATCTTTATGTCCAGGCAGCTATGTCAAACAGAGCAAAAACATACCACATGTCTGTGCAAGAAATCACTAAAAATCACTTTTAAGACTTTCATTTAAATATGTTGTTACCCTTGGTAATAGCAGTTGGATACAACTCTCAAACAAGTAAAAGGAAGCACCAATAAACCACTTCAGCTCTCCAAATTGCAGCTACCTACAATTAGGCACGGACATGAGCTAGAGCGCAAGGTGGTTGTTGTCACGAAGAGGGGAAGGCCATGTTACACACAAGTGATTAAGTCTTATGGTAGCTTGTTATTTTGGGTACCTTCAGGAGGTGATCTTGGTACTGTCACATGCCAGCAGAGCCCTTTTTCCCCCATATTATATGTAAGAAGGAAGATACATTGGGAAATACAGTTTCAGGTTTTTAAGAGAATAATTTTTAACTCACTTTGTCAAAAAGATCTTTTCGTTAAGATGCAAGATCCTTATAAAGCAAAACAATTGCTTAAATTCCTGCATTTCTTTGAGTGCATATACTTCAAGCTCCTTGAAACACCAGGGTTAAATAGAAGTGATTACGTATTGAAACCACTGGAAAAACCTGTAATCGCACTCCATTTAGAAATATATCCTGAAAAAAAGGTCTCTTTTTTCCCCAGTATCAAACAGTCCCATTCCATCTGGATGCAATTTGGAGGACGGGACAGTAACTGATGCTACTTATAAACAAACAGGAAGTAGGAAGAAGCAAGAGCAAAGATGTTCGCACAGAGAAGGTTAATGAAGCAACTCAGGAGATTGCCAGGACAGATATAGTCTTGATGGGGATGGTGGAACTGCACAGGCACTGTGACTGCTTTTCTCTTATGTGACAAGGAGCACAAATGGCACTAGGCAGTATTAATTGCTAGAGTCTCTTAGCTTTTATACTACGTGACACTTGTCAGAGAAAGGCATGAAGTAGATTCCCTAACAAAAGAGGTTCAAAGTGTGTGATAACCTTGGAAGGCAGACCAGCAAACAGGGACTTGAGAAAAGTCCCTGAGAAAAATACACAGATCAGGAGCACCTCTTCACTCTCCTTAAAAAAAAACCACCACCACTGAAAACACAAAACAGTTAAAGTTCCCTTCGACAAGATGTACCTGCCACAAGAGGAATGAATACCAAGACCACAAAAAGGAGTAAGTAGGTTTGCAGACTTAGAAAGACAGAGATGAAGTCAGTATCTTGCTATGAGCACTGTGCATGTTTTATATTGTACCTGCAGTTAACACGCAGCGAAAGGCCTTTGGTTGTGCCTCAGATTTACCCCAACCCTGGTTTGTATTAACTATTCACATCGGAAACTCAGACTCTAGTTCTTTTGAGTCCAGAAGTCAAAACTTATTTCCTTTTGAGGTAGTGTGTCATCCCGGTAATCAAGTTCTCTGCTTGATTCTTTTAATTCAGACTAGGCTAACCTAGGGATAGTTATGTTCTGCATTCCTCTTTCTGGTTTTTGCTCCGCCACTATCTCTTCCTCAGCAATGTTTTACATTCCTTTAATCCCCCGTCACCTTTGGGCAATATTGAGCTTAGTGCCCTCCCAGTACTCATCAGTCAGTCTCAGAAGTTATCAAAGTGACTACCAAAGCACCAAAAAACCCCAAGGTCCTTCTAAAGTTTGAAATCAGTAGATCCCCAGAAGATCTAGCAGCTGCCTAGTTAGTTTATCCACTCCTATACAGAAAAAGAAGGGGGAATTAACATTCTGTTGACTGGTATGGAGGACTGGTTAAGACACCTGGTAGACTTTCTCTCTGCCTCCCTCGTGCTTATTCTCTGCACTCATGTTGGGGTTCCAAATGTCCTTTTTTGTTTGTTTTCCTTTTTTTCAGTCCATCTCATCTTACCGTTTCTGCTTTCATCTTGCTGCCCAATTCTTCTTCTGACTTGCTGTCTGAATTATATTCATACAACTGTTAATGCGACTAAACAGTAAATGATCTTCACTATATAATTTAGGAAAACAGCTATTTCTTGTTAGACCGTAAACACTATAAATTTAGCCAAAAACCAGATCACATACATTCATACAAACATTTTCAAGCATATGTGTGCTTATATGCATATTAACAAATACAGTTTATTTTAGAAATAATCTGTGATTTAAATATAAAGAAAGGAAGGAACAACCCGTTTACTTTCCAAACGTAATGTCTCTGAATGTCACGGTGGTTTTTTGTAGCCACATTGTAACAACAGCTCTACAGTTTTTAAGGTCTATGAATACAGCAAAAGGATTTTGTTTCAGACTAGCTGTAGTATGTTTTCAATTGTTTTCTCCCTGCTTGTTTCAGAAATACAAAAACCTCCACATCTAGAAATTTTAGAGCACAGTGCAGTTCCACCTTTCATGCTAGTTGTATTTGGTATTATTTGGAAGTAATAAGTATGCATAAGTACTTCTTAAATACTGTCAAGGTTTAAATTAATTATTCATAAAGCATTCCTCACTCAAAGTAACTAAGATTTAGTTTCAATAAGCAAGTAATTACTATAGTGATCTAGATAATGCCATAAGCTAAAAAAGGTTCTGGTGGAGAAAAAAGAAAAGGGAATTCTTTTTTTTTCCCCAGATTTTCTCACATCTCTAACCCTGCTACTTCCTTGACCTCTTCTGTGCACTGATAATTATTGTTCAACTCACCTTTGGCTGTGAACAAATACAATGTATTTTATCATTTTACTGTGGCAAAAGCTTATTATCCCATTCCTTTAGAAATACAAAGCAGAAGTAAATATATAGTTTTTTTGAATTTTTTGGCACCACTGAAAAATTAACCTTCTTCCCCTAAAGGAGGATAACTTCATTCCTAGGATTACTTACTTTCTTTTTCCTGGAATGTACTATACTTTGTAACATGTACTTTCTGTCAACTCCCGCCTGTTTGCGTTTCGTTCCATTCACTTTATGCATCTGTTTTCATTTCTCATTTCCATCTTTGTTTTACCACTGAGTAAAGGGGAATGGTAATACATTTTTTCTTAAGTATGGAATTTCAGCCATATAGCTCTCCTTAGAGGTCTAATTTCTCATCTAAAATTTACTTTCCATATCTATAAATATTTATCCCTTTTTAATTATTAATAGTAATGTTGTAATTATTATTATTTTAATCTTATAGAATCATAAGATAATTTAGTTTGGAAGGGACCTTCAGAAATCATCTAGTCAAAACTTCTGCCCAAAGGAGGTCCAACTCGATCAAGGTGCTCAGGGCTGCATCCAGGCTGTGTCCAGTCAGCACCTCCCAGGATGGAGAAGCTGCAACCTCGCTGGGCAACCTGCTGCAGTGTTTTGATGACCCTCACAATGGCAAAGGTTTTTTGTGCAGTTAAATCAGAACTTCCTGTGTTGCAACATGTGCCCACTGCCTTTTAGATCCATCTTTCTCTCTCTCTCTCCCCTCCCTTCCCCTTCCTATGGTGGGATAAAGCCCATACTTTAAGGAACAAACCTTCAGCTTCACGTTTGTCATTTATTTAACAACTTGTTTCCAACCTTTCTATTTATTTTTATGCTTATGAGACCAAAAGGCAATCAGCTGAAGTTTCATTCTCATCTGTTTGCTTCCAAGATCCCTGACACATCCTATAATCTTTTAATTCTACATGAAACTGTGTCATTTGTTTCAAAGCGTATCATCAGCAGTGGAGACTTGTCAGACTTCAGAATCCTACTTAATAATCTTGTAGTTTTGCTCCATGGAAACTACCACATTCAGTCCTATTGACGTTGTATCATTCACTAAATTTATGTCTACTCTTAAAAGCAGAGTCACCAACAAGGGAAACAGCGTGCCCTCCTAGTGTAATTGCAATTTCTGACTTGATAGATCTTGATGATCTTCATAATACTAGAAAATCATCAAATAGTTATCCCGTAGCTTTCTATTACAGAAAGCATTGCCAGCAGGCCGAGGGAGATGATCCTGCCCCTCTGCTCAGCACTGGTGAGGCCACCCCTGGAGTGCTGTGTCCAGTGCTGGGCTCCCCAGTACAAGAGAGACATGGACACAC
>NW_009614581.1:0-1419 GCF_000690535.1 Cariama cristata | reverse complement strand
GAGGTATTTAAAAGTCAGCTGGACATGGTCCTGGGCAACCAGCTGTAGGTGGGCTTGCTTGAGCAGGGGGGTTGGACCAGATGATCTCCAGAGAACCCTTCCAACCTCAACCCTTGAATGGTTCTGTCATTTTTTTCTGAAAAAAAAAGATTTTTTGGCAACTGACCTCTTGACTATCAGTAATTACTTAGTAGTTACCATAAGACTCAATGTCTTCTACTTCTCTTTGCCCTTTTAAGTCTCGAACATAAGTTTCTTTCTCTAATTTCTGTTGTCTCTGGTTCTGATAGTTTCTATTCTCACCTTCATGGCATTCATGTGAATAATTTTAATTCACTTTGCCTAAGGTTTTTTTTGTTTCTATTTTTCAAGTGCTGCAGTGTTGAAATTTATGATTCCAGCCCACGTAACTACAACATTGATTCCCAACTTGCACTCCTCACACAAAAAATTTCAACTTGTCATTGAAGAGAAGTACACTGGCACTGTTTAAGTCCAAACTTTTCTTTGATATAGCAGCATGCCTCTGGTATGCTGTTAGCATTACTCACATTATAGCAATACATCTATGCTCAGGCAGTAATTTCCTATCAGCAAACTTTTATAAAAGGCATTCATGCAATGTATGATCATTTATACTTCATGTCATTTACACTGAGTCTAAATATGTAGATCACTAAAGTTGCCTAGGAAATGAGGAGGTATCATTGTACCGAGTATCTGTCATTTTACTGTGAATATCAGTACCTGACTGAAAACAAATACTTGGGTTTGTTTTCTAACTACATTTTAAATAATCTGTTCTGCAGTGGATGCTTTACTTTCTCATAGTAATTCTACCCAAATTACTAGATTTGTTCAGCTTGTATTCATTAGAAAACTACATCTCTCTTTCTGCCCCTCCCCCCCCCCATTTTACAATCAAAATTTATGTCTAACATTGGAGATACATCCTCTGCCTAAAGCTTTCTCTGTTGTACCTTTTTTACGCTTGCCGAAGTAAAATTTAAAAAAAAGAGGGGGGGGGGGGGGGTCAAAGCAAAAACCAAATAATGCTTCATCCTGAAGGGTGCTTAGTGACCCTTAATGTTATAAGGACCCATAAATCATCCTGATGGAAATTCTTCCGGATCAGTTCAATAACCACTATCCATTTATAGGTTTCAGCAATTGAGGCTTGATAAACACATGTGAAAAGTAACTTGCAGAGGGTCTTTTACCTGCTTCTAACTTGTCTGAGTTAGGTAGTGAGAAACTTTTTAGCATTTTATATTCTGTAGATCATGAAAGTCAATATATACTCTTATTGAAGTAACAGATCATTTCATTGGGGTCAAGACTTCACCCAAAATCTCTAGATTGTTTTTTTTTTAATCCTGCAGTTTACTGCCAATCCCTTTGACTAATCTTGCTTTTGAA
>NW_009614580.1:68332-81133 GCF_000690535.1 Cariama cristata | reverse complement strand
AGATTCCCTTAACTCCTTCTCTCATTACCATGAGATGTCCCATACAGAAATATACTTAACAGCTGAAATCTCTTTTCTCTTTTGTGCAATAAAATTACCTCATAGTGACTATGTCTACTGCAACAGGTATAAACAGTTACCTGTTCACTTTACTACATAATGGCTACAGTTCATGGTGTTTTGCCTGATTTAACACACCCCATCTTAAAATACATTAGTAAAGAGAGATGGTAGTTGGGGCTGAGTCACACTTGACTCTGACTGTACTACATCTATTCAGACTAAAGGAGGACTTTAATTCATGTGAAGGAAGCAAGTTAAACTTGAGTTTTTCTCACTGTTCATTGCTGAAGATAACCGGTGGCGTAGTAGGCAGTCACGTTACGCCTGCACGAGATCAGGTTTCCCCTGGCAGAGGTGATTCTCTGCGGTGTTCCCCGTCACCACTGCCACCACTGCCACCCTGCTCTCCTCTGGGGCAGATCACTTCCTTCTTCCCTTGCTCCACTCTTCTGATGCTTGCATCTACATGAAGAGCAAAGCTGGCATGTGAAGTTAGCTGAAAACTAACCTACCAATAAAAAAAAAAAATCCCAACCTCTGTATTTCTGTTTTCTTCCTATTGCAGCTAAATGGCCTAAATCTTGTAATGGGTAAATATGGCAAGTGAGTCTGGACACCAAGTTTGTCTGGCAGCATAAAAACAGCAATAACAAGATTTCTTGCTTTCTGATAGGTGGAAACACCTTGAAAAAATATTAACATTCCCTTCACTGTAGAAAGGTTAAGTACAGAGAATCAAAGAAACAGTTATGATCAAGACATGATAACAGAGGTATTAGGAAGTTCTTCTAAATTACTAATGAATGTGAAAAAATGTTTCTCCAAATTCAGAATAGGTTACCAGTATAACTAAGATCTATCTTGACAAACCTAGCAAAATTTTTATTTTTTTAAATCACAAAAAAATTATTTCTACTACAATTAAACTATAGCACTTTAATCACAAACACCTTCATTTGTCACAACTTTTATGAAAGAAATGAAAGATGTACACATACCTGCCTAAAATCTGGCTTATTTGAACAGTTTGCTTTCCAGAAAGAGAACTGGTCTTAGGCTAAAACTCTACATGTAGATTTAGATTACAATATCACTTTATAATTACATTTAAGTAAATGCAAATAAAAAATAGAGATTTTCCCAAAATTTTTTTATAATACCAGATGGAGTGAATTTAATTTTTTGCTGGTTAGAGTCTATTCTTTCTTTTACTGAACTAAAAGTAATTTATAGAAATTATGCAGTATTTATTCATTTTTGTATCTTCTATATGTAAATTTGAACTCCCTGAAAGCAGTGTATTATTTTTAATATAGCTAGGTCATGTTTGTTTCTATACTATTGAGTTTACCTTATTAAAAACATTCAAGAAACATTTGGAATCTGTGTGAATTGTTATACCAACCACTGAGAGAATGTTTGCTCTCCACAGAACAGTTAACGTGACTTTCTAGGACCAAAAAGATAGTCCATATGTGGTGTCAACACTGTTTTCCAGTTCACAGAATTAATCAACATCAATATTATATTTCATAAGAGTCCTAGTCTTACAGTCAATTATGTCAGGGCAAGAATTTTAATAAACATTCTGTTATTTTGTGTGTATTATTTTTGGCACAGTTTTATGTTTTATATAAGTACATCCTTGCCCCACCATAATAATCAGTGTGTATTGGTGCATACCTTTGGTGAGAACATGCTTGGGTTTTTTTCATCATAATCAAAAGCCTATTCTAAAGGGTTGTTAAGAGTCTCACCTCCTTTGGTTTGCAGTGGTATGCTGAGAATGTCAGCCTCTGTGGATGGCTCATTGTTCATGCTGATGCAATATAATGGTTCACCCAAGAAAGAAGGTTTCTTCAACCTTTTTGTGTTGAGTGCTCTTGACATAAAGTAACCTTCAGTAATACTCTTATCTCCCATCTTCTGTAAACCTTCTAGGTCATCAGGTTCCTCTGTTTGGGCCAGTGAACCCTTTGATAAGTGACTATCAGCCAATGCTTTGCTCATATAGTAGCCAGGGATTTCACTCTCTGCATTAACACATAAGCTTTTGTCTTCCTGTCCAGCCTTTTCCTGAGCCGTTAACATCCCTACAATATGGTCTTCAACTAACATTTTGGAAAGAGTAGATGTGGAGTGAAGAGTGGAGTCTTGACTTGTGTAACAAGGGGGACTTAATCCAAAAGAAAGAGATTCCTGAGAGTTTGGCATGGTAACGTTCCTTATTGTTCTCTGAGGCTGCATACATTCTTCCAGAAGGGTCTTAAGCTGCTCTTCAGAGAGGCCTGTTTGTTCTTCAGTCTGAAAAAAAAAAGGGCAAGAATTTCTTCTGTCAAAATATAATTAATGAAAGCAGTGCCATAAAACAGTTTGAGAGATACAAAAGCACTGGCGGAACTCTTAAACTGATACCAATGGTTTTCAATTCAAACTTAATTTAAATATACATTTACATAATTACATCACATCTTCACTAGGTTCTAGATAGATTAGACACTGAAAGTTAGGAAAGAAGGCTGTTGTCCACAAGGCACTGAGAGGCCTTTGATTTTGCTTAGTCTTCCACTAGGTATCACTGCTTTTTAATTATCAAAGCACATACTTTTTCATATATCTTGGTTTGTTGTGTATACATACAGACACATACACACTTTAAGATTTTAGTTACTGAAAGCAAACCAGCACATTGCTAAAAGACTTTCAGTTCTTGGGGTACTGCAACTGGGGTCAAAAAATGGTTTTGGGTAGCACCAGCCCACAAAGATTGTCACAAATTGACTGAATTATTCCCAGCTGCTCACTGTAGAAATGCAACACAGCCTCTCTCAACTACGTGACAAAAAGCATATCAGTTACTCATCTGCAGGACCTATCACATCAAGTATGTCCCATGACAAGTGACAGAAGCAAGCCCCATCTTCTGTACAACAGTTTTACTGCTTTCTACAAGCTGTCACTGCTTGGATAGCTCACAGAGGTGTCTTTCCTCTGAATTTCTTACTCAGACAGCGGCACATTCCCATCATTTTTATCATGCAGTTTTCCTTTACTGGATGTTTCTTAAAATTTTATATTAAAGATAAACACTGATATTAGCTGGTAATGGTGCAGTATAGCAAAGGATATTTTGCTTAGAGAGGTTTGCAATGGGGAGTTACTTCTAGCCTTTACAATCCTTAATGCTCCTTGGTCATAGAGAAGCACAATACCCCCTGACAATTTAAAGATTATAATGAAAAGTACAAAACTTATTTTAGATATGTAGAATACATTTGCCCATGAAATATGAGATGTAGAAGATATAATAATATATATTATAAATGTTACAGATACTATGCAACATTTAATGGTAAAAGGTTCTTTGCACAATCAAAGCCTCTGTTTTACCCAACCTCCAAGAGACAAAGGATCAGCTGACAATCTGATGAACTCTAAGGCTGCAGTGATTTATGTCAAACAATGATTTTATTCACCGTGAAATGACTATTACACAGAATTTACTTTACATTGTGCTACAGCATGGAGCTACTGTCATTTCAGAGGAAAGATCAATATCAGATGTCTAGCTGATTTTATTTTTTTTCCCTGAAGGTCTCTTATCCAACTACAGGAGTGATATTACCCTGTTTGTTGTATATGACATGATGGGATTGCAGCCTAAGTAGCACAGAGTGTATGGATTATGCCTGAAAACTGATTATTCATGTTCATGAATGGAGACAGTTTTCAGTCAGGAAGGAAATAGTATTTCTTTGTAAAACTCGTTGTGGCTATCAAAAATTACAAGGTGACACTACAAAGTGAACAAGAAAGGCATTTTAGGTTACTTTCAGTCACCATTCTGTATTTACATGTTCAAACATTAATAATAGCTAATAACCGTTACTACAGACTGATGACAGTTCAGGCACTAGCTGATGTACTTAAATGCAGTTTTATAAATTTACTCAACCCACTAGTCTTTTCCTGCACAGACCGATTTCCTTCCCAAAGACACTTTGAGTTCACTTCTGACACATACAAAAGACGACAACTGCATTAAAGAAATTGAGATGTTAAGGGCTTTTAAACAAAACAAAACAAAACAAAAAAAGAGCCGACAGACTATCATTATGTGTAGAGAGCTTTATTTAGATGAACACTAAATCAGGTAATTATATTGAGATTTAGCTAATCTTGGTATCAATCAATGTACTTTTGATAATATAACTGAAATCAAACCACAACCTTAAACATTTATTTAGATAACAAAGAAAAAAATATGACCTCCTCAAACTTTTCTCTGGCTTTTAAAATTTAATCCTAGTGCAGAAAGTACTGATGAAAAACAAGTCAGGCAGGGAAAACCAATTAGTAGCAAAACATATGACAAATCAAAAATGAAACATGGAATTTTTTGAATTTTCACTCTCGATCTAATCTACTAGTCTACGCTGAATTCCTTACATTTCTTGAAGGAATATTTTAACTTGCAGGACAATGTCTATTTACAAGTAATCATTATTAGAATGGACTCACTAGAAGAAACAAGATGTGTTCACTCCGGCAGAGCACCAGAGTAACATAGTCACTACTGGAAGCATGGCTGCATCTAGAGTATATCCACAGAGCAGAATATTATGCTACATAAACTTAACTATATTTGTATCACAGAAGGTTCTCACATCTGGAAACCCACATGGATTCCCACATGTTTTTGAGGGTCTGGTTCTATACTGACATATTTCAAAGCTCTTGTCCAAGATCGTTTGGAGCTGATTTTATGTTAATGACAGGACAATTCACTCACTGCAGAAAGGAATTCTGCATCTGGAGTAAATGAATGACTGAGTACAAAATGAACATAGTGAGGAAGATATCTTGTCCTGCCTTTCTTTTGCCCTTTTGTTCCCCCCAATCCCACTCATTTATCTGCAGTCTACTTTTCCTTGTCCAAATTTATTTTTTTCTTTTTTTCCTTTCAGGAAAATCATATGGCTTGTATTGATAATTAGCTTGTAGATTACCTTGATTATTACCAGAGGGCTAGGTGGGGATATTTAGATCCTAAGGCGTATGGTGAGAGAAATTAGTATAACAGCTACAGAGTGAAAAAGTTTGGTAACTTGTGAGCTTGCTTTCCTCCAGAGTGGGAGGCCTGCAGGCAAATCAGACAGCATAAAAACATTACTTACTTTTGTTCTTTATTTGTCTCTTCCTCCCTTTGGATTGGTTTGTAAGACATGCTTGCAAGGATGCAAAGGTAAGGACAGAGAAAGTATTTAACATATCTCTCCAAAAATTACATTTTTAAATACTAAAGGCTCACTGTTCTCAATTTTTTTGTGCCAAAGTCATTTCAGGATTAAGGAAAAGCATACAGTAGAGGAGAAGATAGCTCTTAAATAGCCATCAGTTATCCACTCAACAGCAAGAAATTTACACTGAAATGAAAGCAGAAAGGCTGCTGTTGAAATCAGAAAACTGAGTTTAGGGAAACATGTAATACCCTAAGGAAAGACACCTCACACCAAAAAAGGCTGTGCATTTGCAACCAAATGAGCATTTTAACTCATGGGGTTGCATAATACAGCAACTCCACTAGGAGTTTGCAAAGCACACATTTGCACACACCAGAATAAATCTGGTCACAGCTAACTGTACTAGTTTAGAGTCACAAGATTTGGAATCAGTAACACAGTCTTAGGGAGACACTAGATTCTACTTCTCCCAAGCTTTCACTGCCCTCACTGTAAATAATTTACAATTCCTATACAGAAAAAATACTTCAAGATATTTCTTTAAAAATACAAGGACATAAAATTAATGTAATTCAAAATGCAGAAACAGCCCACTAGACAAGGGAAAATGAGCTATCAGGTCTGGTTCCCATTAGAAACTGGAAAACCCTTTTATTGTTCTGGCTAATTTTTAATAGGACACTGAGTCCTATTCATTTCCTAAGCTTTTTACCGTTAATGATCCAAAAAACTAATTCCTAGGCAGGAGTTCAGGAGCCTGCTAATGACCTTTACTGTTTATGTGTAGCTAGTTTTTCACACACTTGCAGTCCTTCTCTGACTGAAGATTTCTTGTTCCTTGCTGAATTCCTCGGTGACATGGGTCTATAAAGAAAACCTTACTGCATGTGGTAGGAATGCAAACTTGTAGATTGCTGTGGATAGATCTGCTGTGACTACGGGCTTGAAAGCTCAAAGCTTTAGGCTTGTTTTCTGCATCTACACAGTAACAGAAACAGACTAACACTGAAAGGCCTTACCAGATTTTAGCACAGGGAGAAAGCTAATATGTCAGGATTATTTCTAATTATCGTAAATAATCACAAAAATGACACACAGTAAATGAATAAGCACTAGAAAGCCAGGACTATGTAAGGACTCATGTA
Organism: Cariama cristata; assembly: GCF_000690535.1. NCBI lineage: Eukaryota > Metazoa > Chordata > Aves > Cariamiformes > Cariamidae > Cariama > Cariama cristata. The sequence goes on along the minus strand of NW_009614580.1, from coordinate 74,682 downwards.
GCCAGCATGTCTAGAAACACGTATATTTTGTTGCTTAATCTGAAAGTATTACAATCAACAGTTCTTATGATACTTTATTTGCTTGAAACAATTTGCTTTGATGCTCTAATTTACTTACATTTTTACTGATGTGTAGGGTTGCAACAGTCAATTCTAAAGTAACTGCTCTTTTCCTGGAAAAAAGCCTCCATTTTAAGAGTATACTGATCTATTGAGACAACATTCAGGTTTTTGACATCAGCACAGGAAGATTTTGTACGTTTCAGTTATTTCATGACTTATTAATGTTCTGTTCTGCTTTGAAAAGGCAATACTTGCCTTGTAACTCCACACTACTCAACACAATGTGCACCGTCAACTCCAAGGTCTCCTCTTTATGCATCACACCGAAGTACCAAGCACTTGTCTATGAACAGTACTTGTCAGTACTGCTGTGGAATATTATTAATACACTGCATACAAAACCAGACACATCATGTCATTGTGGAAGAGCCTCTTACAATTTCCAGAAATGCTAAAAGCCCGAAGTTCTTTTGCACCACAGAAGTCAAGATTAGTGTCCATAACTTGTAAATGAATTTAAATTATGGGAATATGTCCTTATGAGACTGTTGTGGGTTAACCCCAGCAGGCAGCTAAGCACCACACAGCTGCTTTCTCACTTGCCACCCACCTGCCCCATTGGGACAGGGGAAGAGGAAAGGAAGAGTAAAAACCACAAAACTTGTGGATCAAGATAAAAATAGTTTAATAAGCAAAGGAGAAGGGAAAGAAGAGAGAAAGAAAATGAAACAAGTGATGCAAAGGCAATCAATCACCATTTCCCATGGGTAGACCACTGCCCAGCCAGTTCCTGAGCAAAAGATGGGTAACTTTATAGAACCTGCTCTTTTCCCGTTTTATTGCTGTGTATGATGTTATATGGCATGGAATATCTCTTTGGTTAGTTCAGGTCATCTGCCTTGTTGTGTCCCCTCCCAGCCTATTGCACATCCCCAATCCATTCACTGGGAGGGCAGAGCAAGAAACAGAGAAGGCCCTGATGCTGTGCAAACATTGTTCAGCAACAGCCAAAACCTAAGTGTGTTACCAGCATTGGTTTTGGTCACAAATCCAAAACACAGCACCATACCAGGTGCTATAAAGAAATCAAACTCCATCCCAGCCAGACCCAGTACAGAGACCCATACATCCACTTTTACAAAGAAATTCTTAACTGTCAAGCACATCATAGCTTGTTTGTTTTAAAAACACTAAGTTACGAGAGAGAGTTTAACAAATGTAAAAGAAAAAAGTTAATCTTTCATTTGTAAGGCTATTTCAGAAGGGTTATTTCAGAATGTAATGAGAGAAAATATAACAAGTGTAGATCAAAAACATGCTTACAGCTCAGTGAGCATGTTTCTGGAGAGGACAGTAACATGTATCGATTTGATGGTGTTAAAAATTAAGACTGGAAGCTGAATAATGGATTCAGAAATTAAGAGCTCCTTGTGCCACAATCGTGATTCACAATCTGGTGGTTCTGTGTTTATGTCTAGTTTGGGTGGGTTTGGGGACTTCTCTACTGTTTCAGGAAAGACATAAATCTTTAAGAATGAACAGGACTCCTGAGCCATAGGAGAAAATCTCCTGCTTTTGCTCTTTTCCTCCTTCTGCTACCTTTCTTTCTGTTAGTTACATTTTCCCTTCTCTTATTTTTTCCACTGTTCCTGTTTGTGTAAGGGCAGAATGAAAAGGTCTGGTAGTCAACTTTCTGTAGCTGCTGCTGCTAAGAGCCAGAAAGCAGAAAGGACAGAAGTATCCAGACAAGCAAACAGGAGCATCAGAAAAAAAGACAAGGAGACTAGTGGGCATCTGCTAACATCACTGTTTGAAAAGAAAATTCAACTTGTAACTTCATGAACCATCAGAACCACAACAGTAAAGCCATTATGAGTCTCATGGAATCACACAAAATCTCCATTGAAAAAAATAATTTTAAAACAGTATAAAATTTGAGAAGATAAAATGAACTTCATTAATAAATTGGAAACAAAAAACCCTAAAGGATTTTTTCCCCATTCTCTGACAAAGATAAATCTTAACAGAAATCAAAAGGCGACATGAGTTTATACAATTTTGCTCTTATATAGAGTAGCAAAGTAGCTGAAAATTGCAAAGAGGAGGCATGGTAATTGCAGCACTTAATTTCTTTTTTATTTTTAAGATAGTCTACAGGTTATATAAGTAAAAATAATTTTGACAAGTTCTTGCAGGCAAAACTAATTTAAACATGCATATTTTAGTCATTACAGAGAGGCATAATAGTTGTTTTTATTTGTCTTTCTCAAAAATATCCAGTCAATTGCTTGTGGTTTGAATATGCAAATAGTGAAAAACTGTGCTTCATCAGCTATGCTACACCCTGCAGACTTCAGAAAGAGAAAGCAACTGGTTGCCAGAGGTGATAGAAGTAGGGGGAAAAAAAGGAAGCTAAAATATCTTTTACAATCATTTTCTTCTCATTTGATACCATAGACACTAAGCTACATTACTCGCAGCTGCAGAGTTTGCATGGTACTACACTAGGATATAATGAAGACGTTCAGGTGGCTGTAAGTGTGAATTTCTTCTTGGAAGCACATGGAAGTAATTCTATAACTTTTAAAGATCCAAAAAGCTTTATTTCTGAATTGCTACAAGTTGTGCTTTTTACCCTTCATTTTCTGAAGCTTAGTTTTAATTTTAGCTTCATTTCATGGTAGCCTTTGATTCACAGGATGTATAACATTTTCTAGGTGCTTGCATATTAGCAAGGAAGTTTTCACCCATGGACACCAAAATCTAAATTTGTATGTCCTCACCAAAGTTTTAAGAAGGTAACTTTAGGAAACAGAATTTTAAAATGTCACACAGGTTTAAAGTTTCTAACATTCCTCTCAGGCATGTAAACTGTGTAATTAAGTGTGCATACAGTATGTTTTCCTGAGTAGGGCAAAGAGGTACTGACTTAATGTAATGGGCATATTTAATTGAAAATCAACAAGTCCTAGTAGTGACTAAATAGCAAGAGCCAACCATTCTTTAGAAAAATAATTTAAAAGTTTAAGAATTTTAAAAGCTGCACAACTCATTATGTAAACCCCCTTTGATTTAAATACTAAACTATGACAAAAGTCTCTGTTTTTTTTTTCACTTTGAATTTAAAATCCATCTACTCCAAGGTTGTCAACAGATGTTTTTCAAGAATTCAGCTCTTCTAACTTCAGATTAGTTCAACATTTAGATCATCTTATTTACTGCATTTGTAGACAGAAGAAACTGAGCATTGTACTATATATGAGTCACTGTATAATTTTTTCTCTCATTTCTAAAATCTTTCTCAACAAATGGATAGCTCCCTGGTTTTAAAGCACTTTATTTCATACACTTTTGAGTATTTTTAGGTTAGAAAGTAAGCTGGTTTTAATTGAACACACTGAATGTGTGCAAAAACATAAGACACCAATTCCTGAACTGGTATTTACAATCCATCGTTCTGAATAAGACTTTCAGTTTCTAGTCTCTACTGAAGAAGCAGAACTTCTGCAATCTAGGCTATTTAACATTCAAAAACAGTTTCCGAAACATCCCATTTTGTGTTTTTAACTGTTTGTTATTAAGCATTTAACAGATTTCATTCCACAGAAATATCTTCCTTGAATATTATTAAGTTGTGGCTTTAATTTTCAGCAAAGCCAGCAGAGTAGACAAAAATGCCTTGATGTGGTTGCAGCTGGTTTTTGTTACAAAAACCCATTTATTTTTCTTTTTTTGGCCATGTTGGCTTTTCTTTTCCCAAGAAATAGATACAGTGTAGCATAATGGTACCACAGTATCTTATTATAGCAATTTTAAAACTCTGCAACAAAGTATCTTGAGATTTTAAGAATGTTTACAGGTCTATACTCTATTGGGGCAACAAAAAATAGCAATAAAACTAAGGGCATGGAGACTTGTTTCTTCATAACTCAAGAAAGAAACTTCACTGCAAGTGCTAAAACACCAATAAAACTAACAAAATGCCTCTATCCAATAACAAGGAAAACAGGCAAGCCACAAACACATGATCTAGGTGACCTATGTACTTAGGTGTAGTTTAGTCTCACTAAAAACAAGGACTGGCCCAAGGAGTGGTAAGCCAGAAAGACTCATCAAAACCAACTATAGACAGAAGCTTAAAAAAGAACAAAACAATAGTTTATATATTCTAGGAGTTCAGACCATATTTCCTGATATTCTTTAGGGATATCTTTTAAAGTGACTCTTCCTAATTCGCCCTGTGTATCAATAGCAATGGGCATCTCTGAATAGTGACTTCTTCTCTAGAACATATATACATATACAGTAAACCTGACCTGTGATACACACTTTGGAGGTGGAAATATTCTCTCCCAGTAGTGGAAGTATGATATGAAGGAAGTTCTGCTGTATGTGGAATAACAAGATACAGAAATCCGCAGTGTTCTCTAGTGAAGTAATATAGGTAGTATACAATCTCAATTACCCAAGTTAAGGAAAAAAGCACACAGTTTCTTTCATAAACGTGGTTTTCATGCAGAGCTTTTGACTCTGCATTAAATACAGGTGATAGTATTCCTCTCTTTGTTTCACATTCATGCCATCTAAAACCAAGAGCCTCAGCCAAGTCAACTGTATGTCAACTAATGTCAACTGTAGTTCCCCAAGGTCCTCACAGGCAGCAGAGAGACACCGGCACCTCAGATAGATTGTAATTTAATACAGCTAAAATTTAAAGAAACAACACTTAGAATTTTGCTTACAAATTAATGTTTTAAAACTGAAGCCTTCCTGACAACACAGTTCAAAGGATACTAAGCAAAAAGAATAAATGGGAAGAAGTAGAGATCCATATTACAACAGAAATTTGGTAAATCACAGAGTATTAGAAAAAGATATCTAAGACACTACTTTTCAGAAACTTGTTTCCAAGAAACATGCTGAAGTATAGGATTGTAAAGACACCTAGTTCTAAGTAACAAGACCCATAATGTATCACACTGGCTTAGCTGTCATTGTCTTGTTCTAGTCCATCCCACAAGCTCAATAAAAGAGCATGTACAGTATTGCCATGCATTGGCAAATGCAAACACTCAAACACTGAGAGCCAGGACATCTCTCCAAAAATACCAGGTCTACTACATCTGAAACTGTAATTTTTTCTTGTTTTGATCTTATAATTGTTACAGTTTTAAAGAAAGACTCGGGTTTGTCTCTTTTTTAATAGGAGCAAAGATTCCAGTGCAATTATGGCACTGCAAAAATCTGGAGCTTTACCAGTACCAAAAATTAAACAAATTGTGGGAAAAAGAAAGAGAAGTTGGCAATATTTGTAGTTATGTGAATTGCAAATATGGAATCCTACCTCACAATGGCAGGACTATTATGCCTCTTAAAGAAAAAAATCAAGTTCCCATTTACTGCTTGTGAAATGTTTCTGACCCTTTCAATTCAGGGCATGAATAATTACACTCACTAAGGAACATCCCATCTAAAATCCATGAAATGGTCATTGCCTTTTAGAGAAATATCACTGTACATGAGTATAGATAAATGAGTACGGGTAGGGATAGTTTTGTCACATCTCAGTCTCTGCTTATGACAGGTCAGAGAAAGAATGGATAAAGCATTTGATTTTATTTTTCTGTTTGGTGGGTCTTGTTGCCACAGGGCAACTTCAAAATTTCTATAGGGAACATCAGGTTGCAGCTTGTCAATGTGGGCATACATTTTACGGAGTGCTGAAAAAATATTTTTAAAAAAGAAAGAGAATAAAGAAGAATCTTTTTCTTTTCTAAAGAATGGAAGGGTATTTTGCAATGAGATACCTGCATCTGGCTTTTCTACTTCCATTAAAAATGAAAACCCAAAAGCCTTTAGGAAGAATGTGATGAACAATATCACCCCAGGGAAAACATTTTATTTGGACTTTCAAGCCTGCCTGCACCCGTTCTTGATTTTGAGGAAGCGAGGGGCAGATCCTTTCAGTAAATACAAGAACAGGAGCTAAACCTTGAAACATTCAAATATACATTACCACAAAATTTACATTTACCACATAACAATAAAAAAGCTAAGACTGACATAAAACAACTGTTAATCTATTATTATTACTTGATATTTGACAGCTGTTTTTCTAAAAAAATTAGAAATGCAAAATTATAATATTACTCATTTTTTGTCTAACTACAAAGGTCAGTCTTCAGAAGGTCTAGTTGTTAAAGTAAACCTTAGTTTTGATTGTTCATTAAAACCCTTATAGTTTTTCCTCAGGCTTGTCTAACACATGTAGTAAACATGCAACAGTA
>NW_009614580.1:53096-68301 GCF_000690535.1 Cariama cristata | reverse complement strand
ATATACCTGCTGGCTTGATAAACTTCCTACATTATTATAACCAAAATCCATGTATTTTATGTTCTTGCCAAACTAGAAACAGCATGAACATTATGAGACCAAGTAGGAGAGCCAACCTCCTTCTTTTTCTTCTGGGGCAATAAGGAAAAACCTCACAGTTATTTTCTGCCACTGAGTTTATAATAGTTTTTAACTCCCTAGGCTTTAGAAATAAAAACTCCTTCCAGCATCTTCTGTTGTTGTTCTTCTCAGTCACAGATCCTTTCTCATGTCCCAGAACAAAGTATTCTAGAAAAATGCATGCATTCAAAGTGTTGCAGTTCCTTATTGTTATTATCCTGTTTCCTGTAATCAGAAGCACAGGTATCTGCATACAGATAAAAAGCAAGAAAGCCTTTACTCACTTTACAGAGACAGTAGGTTGATTTGACTATAGAAGCTATAGGCCATCAGGTACATAATGCAACATTGTAGGACACGTTTCCTTTCCTCCACTTACTCATTTCCTGGTAAACCCATGCCTGGTAAATACGAGATGGCCCCGTGTTTGTAACTAGAAACAATGATGGCATTCGACAGGTCACACAACCACACTGAGCAGGCTCCTGTACTCACTCCTCATCACCAAAGAGAATGCCACAAGCCAAGTGACAGATGTACAGGAAACCAAATAGCATATACTAAGCATGAGCAAACCAGCTTTCCTGCACCAGGGACAAAAAATAATTATGCTCATGCAGAAATCTAAAGGCTTTATGGTAAAAAGACTCACAGTTTAAAATATAATGTCTTGATGATATAGGAATATTTTAGTGTTTGAATTTTTCACCCGTTTTCTGCAGAACATGCTCATATATAAAACGCAATTCAAAACAGCTGTGTAAACACTGATTCTAAGAAATTTTGCTTTTAGGGAAATTAATACAATTCCAGAAACAGGCAAATTAACAAAATGTAAAATGGTATAGCTGCATGTAGCTCACAGAAAAGTTAATGTTTTGCAATTTGAAACGCATAAGTGCTATAGGAATAGCTAAAATATATTTTTAAATTAAGCCTGAGACAATCCCATTTATACTCAATGATGTACATCACTGCACAAAATGGAAAAAAAGTCTAATATTTCCCCTAGTGGAAGACATGAAAGCACCAAAAGACTCATGTTTTTCAAAAGTTATGTAAATTTATCATGCATTTAGGTTACAGGTGACTACTGGAGCTGGAGTCTTGTCTTTTGCCCATAAAGTCAAAGTTCACATGTCACTCATAAGATCTGAAAGATTAATTTACAAAAAGTCTGTGTGATCACATTACAAGGTCAATGGCTTAAACACAAAGCGCTGTGCACCCCAGTTGCTTGGAACTCTCTTTACTGCACATTGGAATGTTTTTGCCCGGTTGCTTTGGTTAAAAAAAAAAACAACCAAAGTTCACAGCTGTGTTTCTGATGAATTAATGATGACATTGTTGGTTTTAGACGACACTACACTACTCTCAATTATGTGGAATCACAGCTACTGAATCAGTAGGCAATGACACAGTCAACTGTTCTGTGTGCTTCTTCCAGGCAGTTAGCAGAAAGCCACTTATTCATTAGGCTAATTCAGATAGAGGGTTCCTGTTGAAATACACTGAGAAAAAAACAGATCATATTTTTTGAAACAAAAAGTAGAAACTTAGGGCGGATGATAAATATTTCAAAGTCGTAACTTCTTTAACCAAGGACACTCACTGCTTAGGCTAACGTGCTTTTCCATTAAGGTTATTAATATTTCAGACTTTTAATGGAGTTTCAGGATAGACGGGCAAATTATTCAAGTTAAATGTACCAAGGATCTGATTGAAACACAGTTCATATATCAAGCTAAGACAAGCATTAACAGATGTTCATAGAATGATATACACCTCTCAAAACACATAGTTTAGCAGCAGTTTCTAGCATTGTTATACTGTATCAGATGTAATAAGGGCATATTAAAAGAGATGGAAGTTGTAGCTATCTGATTTTTTTTATGCTAAGGACAATAATAAAAACATGCATAAATATCTAATCTGTTGTTGTTAGAGATAAAAAATGCATTATTGGAAGTATATTCCTTACCTAGGTCATTCACTTGTAGTTTTATGTAAGCCAGTTTAATATCAGCCAGTGGGAACAATAGACTGTAAGTCCCCATACTAAAAAGCCATAAAATGGAGTACAGAGACCATAACAAGGGGAGGGACATGACATAGATATTTTTGTATTTTACCCTCAAGTCATTCTTAGGAAAGGGGATTAAGGCACTTCAGTCTCCCTACTCAGAGCTGGAAGTGCTAAGCACTAGGTCGTAACATCTTGCACCTTTTCAGGTATGCTCTCTTTGGCTTGGCTTTCCTCACATAATAGAGCCCAGTTTCAACAACAGCCACGAATTGTACTGCACTGAATTTATTCCACAGCTTATTGAGGATGGATGGTTTTCTCTTAGAAGATCACAGATGTAGTTCGAAACAGCGGGCTTACAAAGAACTAAATTTAGTTTTACCATTGCTAGGCAAATGTTTGAACCATCAGGTACATGGAGTAATTAGAAGAGCTCTTCCTTGTCTGAAACAAAAATTATTTAAATGTGCCTAGCTTTACAAATTCCTCTAGATTTTAGATCTTAAGGAGACAAAGACATCTGACTGGAGCCCACATAAAATACCTAAGCTCCAGAAAGGGTGAGAGTCCAGACAGGTTTGGGTTTGTTTTGTGGGGTTTTTTTTCTCTCATAAATTAGCCTTAGGCTGTTCCCAGCTCAATAAACTGGCTGCTCCAAGTATTATTCTAAACCACATAATCCTCACCCTGAACTGCAGAGAAAGCCCAGGAATTAACATACATTCACTCAATACAGCTTTAACTGACTTGCCCAAGGTGGGGGGGCAGAGTTAGCTGAGCACTGTACCCACCTTTCTCTCATGATACTCCTAGGGCCTACTTGTAGAAATTCACATCTTGTTTAAAAGACAAAAAAAATGACGTCTCACTAATGAAAAGGAATCAGTGATTTAAGCCTCTCTCAGTTGCTGGATTTATACCTGGAGATTTATATGCGGAGTGGGAATGAGGGTGTGCAAGTATGTATGCATATACCCACCACACACCCTAAGGAATTATTTTAATCATTTACTGGCTTACTCATAAACCCAGAAATATCAGGATGGGCACAGGAAGAGGCAGCAAATTGAAACAGTAAAAAATAATACAGTATTAGGAATAAGTCAGTAAGTGAAGAGGATACGTGTAATGCAAATTCCTATTCTACATATTAGGTAGTCAATTATATAATTAAAAAAATCATAGTATTTGACTCTAGGACGTGCAGAGAAAATCTGCATCCCTGTATCTCCCAAAACCACAAAACAGACCCATATGTTCATGAAATGAACCATATGGAAAAAATCCATCTTTTAAAAATATCCAGGAATAATAACAAGACTCATCAAAGAATTCTAATAATTTCTGTAATGAGGAACTTAAGATTTATTTTTCTCATGACACAGGAAAAAAGTTCATGCTGAAAACTTTAAAAGGTTACTCTAGGGGAAAAAAAAAAGAATGGTGGATATTTGTTAATACAACAAATATGATGAGATAAGAACTGAAAGGACAGCCTCCCACCTCCAAATGAAGCCTCTTTATTTCCAATGAGCAGCACTTTGTTGAGAGTTCTACCAGGAGGGAATCTTCTGGCTTTTGGACAGCCCACAGGGCCAAATACTCTACTGCCTATGCAAAAAGGGGCATACTGCAACAAAGTGGGGAGAGAAAGCCTTGCTCTGCTCTGAGCAGTTACATCTGGTTATAGCTACAGTACAAGACCATGCCTGTCTGAAGTTAGAGCACTGCATACAAGGTGCTAACAGATCTCGGGATAGGAACAATTTGAGAGTAAGGGAACTAAAGATCCATCTTATTCAATCTCTTGTCCTAACACAAAAGTGAACCTGATCTTAAATTTAAAAAACATCTGTGGCTATTCTGAAGCTGCTGCAAATTGAACAAGAGGAGTTTGACCTGCTAAACTTCAATTGCTACTAAAAGTTCTATATATGGTTTCTATCATGCATGAAATAAAGACCAAAGATACTGTACTCATAAAATGGTAAATTATGTTTACCATCCATTTTCTATTCCTGTCTTTTCTATTGAAGCTTTTCTGTTCAGACATTTACTGTATCTCAGTTTATGTATCAGAAAAAAACTGCTATTTAAGGAACAAAATGGTTCAGTCAAAAAGCTGGACTGGCAAACTCCAAGTTCCTTCAATAAAAAATATTATATGATGGCAAGAAAGAATGCTAATATAGGCAAGCTATACAATATTGTATATGCTCAGAATGAGACCTACAAATCACTTCACGCAATGCTGTGGTTTTTTTCATACAAGTGATTGCAAAATTGAGATTACAGCAAAAAAATTTAGAGTTTGTGAAAGGCAAGGACAAAAAAGTCAAACAATTAAGAGAAAACTGCATTTTATATTTGTTCTGTAAACAGAAATTGGAAACAGTAGGACACCACAAGTGATTAAATGTTACATTATTTGAACGTTAAAGCAAAATATTTTATTGAGAACCACATCATGATAAGATTACTAAAAAATAATGGAAAGAAGAAAACATATTGATGAACAGAGCTAAAAATGAGGTGACATACACCATAAAAATGAAGGAATGTTTAATTCAATCTCCTCAATTATTACTGCCTTCATAAAATATTTCATATAATTTATGACCATATACTTATACTATCATTTTCTCTTCACTTACGTCACATAAAAAAAAAATAACATAAGCAAATGGACTACAGCCATATCAGCACACATCTTCTAATCTCTGCATATGCATTGACACAGACTGTAATCACGTCTGATTTATTAGTGCAGTTCAATGAATCCTTTATTGCTAATTAATCCTGACTGCTATATATCCTACAATTGCTAACTACTACACAGACCCTATTGCACAGTATGTCTGACACCATAAAACTGCAGAACTGTAATTAAAATTACAGCATTACTAAACATACTAAAATCATTCCTAAAGATGAGTGCCAATGGTAGCTCTCTGAACGCAATTAGCTTGCACGTTTTACAGCACTATCTGAAGAGAAAACTACATTTTGAACATACGAACAATTCAGATGATAGAAACTACCATGAGGTAATGCCGTGACATATTGATATGCTCTCTGCACCTGCATATTTCAGTATTCTTGTCATATAACTACAAGGAGCTTGAGTAGAGCGGCAGACAATATCCAGATGTGAGATTATATGATAGACCTTTTATAGCATCAGGGAACTCTCAGCCTACGGAAGGTAAAGGGCAAAAGGTTTTTAAAAACTACTTTTCCTTTCTAACATTGGCTTGTTCAAGGGGTTGCTCGGGGCTAAGGTCCTTCAGAACCATTACAGAGTGACCCACTGTAGTTTGACTGTTCTGCTCATCACCTCCCTTGACATCTATATATAAGAGAAATTCCTGTTAAGCAGTATTAAATACCTACTTGTATTTCCTTGCTTGAGAGGATCTTTTTTTCCTGTAAAACACAAGACCTTTAGGGTTCCTGTATGTTCTCTAGTATTTTTACCTAGGGCTTTTTCCCCAAAAAAGATAAATGTATCTAGATAAAATTCCACTCTTACAATTTTCAGACATGCACCTTATCCCAACCTTGCCAAAAGTCAAGGATTACTATCATTAGACACTATCATGATGTAATTTGTAGAAATAAGATGTGAAGTATGCTGTTCATATGCATGGTAACCAAAAGCCTCATATTTGTGCCTTCAAAGCATTTCCTCCTTTCTTGATAAACAATACTGGGCTTGCCTGTTTTATTCAGCATGATACAGTCAAGCAATACAGTATGTCCAATAAAAAAAAAAGTATAAAAAAGTAGAGAAATACAAAAGTCATTTGTTTCAAAGAAGCTAATATAACTAGATATCAAATATTTCGCCAGATTTCTTCAAAGATATGAACACATTTTATCAGATACAGAATCAAGAGAATCATAGTACAGATGAGGTTGGAAGGAACCTCTGGAGATTGCCTAGTCCAAACACTCTGCTCAAAGCAGAATCAACTAGAGTAGGTTGCTCAGGGCTGGGTCCAGTCAGGTACTGACTCTCTTTGAGGATGCAGACTCTACAACCTCTTAGCCATCTGTTCCAGAGTTCAATCACTCTTACAGGGTTTGTTTTTTTTCCCTTTCGTTTGAAAGGAATGTCTTGTATTTCAGTTTGTACCGATCTCTTTTCTTCTGCAGAAAACTATATGAAAATAATGCTTGCGAAGCATGATTTGTGAGCTAGTTTCCACCAATTGCGTTCTGATTCTAATTAAGCTACAATAAACTTGAAATATTTACAAAGGAGTGTCTGAAAAAAATTCACACAATACCAGGAATTTAATACTCTTAACCAACACAAGATTTTAAAGCTCTTCGTTAAAAAACTAAAACAATATTGTGCCACCATCAATAAGCACAAGGAAGACTCTCTATCTCACATTTAATCTTCTAACACCAAGGTAATTACATTTCTTTTAACAGTCTCAGTAAATCATCATAACATTTTAACAACACATTGTTCACAAACATTTACATCCTTTTCTGGGCTTGCTAAAGTTACTATTTCCTTGACTACTCTAAAAACCCAAAATCATCAGCCAATTGTTGGGTCACATAAGATGGCTAGCAAAACAAAGCTTAAAAAAAACCTGACAGACATCTTAAAATGCTAAGTACATGAAAGAACGGATGAAATTCATCTGAGTTTTACACTGCAAATTGTTGTCAAGTTAAACATTTACTAAGAACTTTTTACTACAAAACTGTTCTGTGTCAAATGCCATCCAACAGGATAGCTGCTGTTTGTCAAGCCATACATAAACTCCCTCCAAAACAGCTGTTAGCAGGAAAACCACAGCAACAGAGAACTCAACCCGGAGCAGCTATTATGGAATCTACTCAGGATCTCCCGGACAGCATTTGCAGACCATTGTGAATCCATTAGAATGACAGCTCCATTATCAGTACTAGTACCACTGCTGCAGTCATACTTCTGGACTCTCTAGAGTGAGAGATGGCACAGAGTAATATAATACTCATATTCTTAATGTCGCATTAATCCATACATAAATTGCATACTTCTACTTTATCTCCCAACCCTCTTGGGACAATAAGTCCTCTCTGCCAGTCTTGCTGATGGTTCCCCTCAAATATACCTTGATTTTTTCCCCTCCAGATGGTTTTAAGGGCAGCCGATTTACCAAGAACTTACTGGATTTGTGCTAAATATCGTGTCTGTTCCCACAGTATACAGGCAAGTGACTTAAGAGCCGCAACCTCCTCCAGTTCATAGTGTTTCTTTCTTCAACCACAAAGAACAAGCCCCAGATTACAAGTTAGGAAAAACTCCAGAGATTGCTAGTATAAGAGTCTAGACATATGACATCTGCGCAATAAAACTAAATGGATGCTTGCTATATCCCATCATGAAATTCAAGTGAATCATATAGCTCACAGATTATTTTAAGCCTCTCAGCCTTGGTAAAAGCTCTTATTTTATTCACGAAACTATAAATTAACACTCAATTGATTTCTTCAAAGCCGTTGTCGCTATTGCTTTTCTCCCTATCTCCTTTTTTCAATATTAGTACAAAAATGAGAAGTTTGCCTCACTGATTACTAGTTTTGTAAGTTTTCTTTGACAATGAGAAATTTACTAGGTGTGCCCTAGTAGACCAATAATTCCATTTAATGAGTCGGGAAACACTGTTCTGTACCAGGGTGGGGAAATACTGCTCCTGAGTGATTCATTACATAACAATAAGGTATTCACATTATGAAGCCAATTCCAGGTCTCAGGTTCAGTTAATACTGCATATCCTGAGATGCCAAGCATTTTTAACTTTTATTGAGGCTTCATGAGTGCTCAAAGAATCAAATCCATACTTAATGCTTTTGAATCAACAGAATTAGAAATGGAATAAAAGATAAAATACATCAAAGAAAACATTTACTTGGCAATGTTATACAGATTGTTAACATACCATGAAAAAGAAATTACATTACACAGTACATGTTGATCTACCTTCTTAGTGAAAGAATGCTTATCTTAATTTTCTTCTTTACTACCTGAGGATGTTTTACACACACTTCACAGATGACTGTTATTGGATTGCCTTCAGATGTACAGTAGTTCGTATCCAGCATTTTACAGGTACAGATGTACTGACAATCTAAGGAAACTGCAGCCTTCCCATAATGTCTTACGCAGCATATCCACTCCAGGTCTTCTCATAATTAATTCTTTTGAGGCTGCAGTTTCCCTATTATTACTGTTCGCCATGTTGTGAGTGCATCTAACTCTTAACTAGTAAGAAATTCTGTGACTTCTCCTGTTGCCCATATAGAAAATTAGACATTTTGAAAACAAACATGAAAAATCAACTAGAAGACACTGCAAGAGATCACCTATTCCAAGCCATCCAGAAATATTTAACTATCCTCATGCCATTTCCAATACAACTTTTGTCTAGTCTCTTTGCAGGCCTCTAGTGGATGGAGGTTACATTAAAACCCTAGATATTTATTGTTTTCTTAACATCTAATCTGGATTTTTTTTCTTCTTCAAATCAAGCACAATTGCTCTTTTGTCTTTTCACTATGGAAACAATGTCTTTCCTTCTACTTTGCAGAAATGCATACTGGAAGACTGCTACCACATCCTCCCAAGAATTTGCTCACTCATTCTGACTCACTCCAATTCTTTCCATACTGATTTAGGTGTTTTCTAGGTCTGTGATCCAGGTATCTAGACATTGTCTGATGCTCTCCTCTGCACTCTTGCCAAACAGTCCACAGCTTTTTTACTAAAGTTCACATAATAGAATGTAGGATTCTAACTGAAACCTAACAAAACTGCATAGAGCAGAAATATATCTTAATTTTTACACACCACAATATGATGTTTCACATTTTTTGCAACATGATATGACTTGTGCAGTTCATGATTGCTATAAACCTGTGAAACTTTCCACCCAAGCAGTTATTCTCCTTTGTATTTGTGCTGTTATTTCTAATCATAGCACCTTGCTGAACTGCATCCTAACTTTTTTTAGACCATTTCTATACAATCCTCATTTTTAAAGATATTGACACATCTGTCAACTTCATGCTACCAAAAATTAATAAGCATATGGCTCATTTCAATTTCCAGGTCATAAATTAAAATTTGGAATAAAACTGAGCCAAGGACAAATCCCTCCAGAGCCACATTTCACAGGCATTTTGACAGTGAACTATTAATATTTCTAGCCTGCTTGTGTAAATAGATTTGAACCCAACTTCAATCTATTGTTTCTGTCTAAATGGCCTCTGTCTGCTACCCTGTCATAGGAAGAAGTTCTTTGTCTTGATACTATTTTTCTTCACAAATCTGTTTGCTGTTGCATTCTTGTTATTTTTTCTTTATTTTTAAGTGCTACTTTTGCCACTTCCAGTCTCTCAGTAACCACTCTTGTGGCCATCTTTAATTTTGACTATTAATATTTCTAAGATTCCTTCATGCAGTGATTTAAGTTTGATGAGGTCCATGAAACTGATAATTTGAAAACACTCAGTCTATGTGCAGAATCTACCTTCATTTTTTTAGTTATGAATAGAGATGCTAGTCCACTGATACTAGAAATAGTAAGGTTAGCACTTGCAGACAATTTTTTTAGCAAAGACTGGTGTAAAAAAAAAAAAAAAGTATTACAAATTTTGTCCTTAGCATGACTTTAAAAGACATTCACCCTTATTACCTTATTAACCTGACATTATTAGCCCTTTTTATATGCTATCTTTGTGTGTTTGAAGTCAACAACTGAGTCCCAATCGTTCCTTTGCAATTGGATTACCTTCATTTGTGACCTTTCCATTTTCAAATGGGTTTGAAAGTCAGGGGGGGTGGGAGGGTGGTTGTTTTGTAAAAAGCTTTCCTTTCAATCCTTATTCCCCTGAGATCTTTAGTTCTATTAGTTCTCAGAGTCTGCTTCTTGACATCCACTGTTTCTATTTTGTTTTCTTTGCTAAACATTGTGAGTACCATCATTTCACTGCCACATCAATCAAACTGCCTTTCACTTACCCATTCCTAGCTGGTTTCTCACTATGTAAAATTACATCTATAGAAACTTTCCAGCAAGTTACTTTCTTTTTCCTTATAAAAAAATAAAATAGAAAAGCACTATGACATAACTAAAAGAAAAAAGTAGTAAGTGAATGCTTGAAACTTACTATACTATACTTTTCTCAAAGCATATCTGGGTAATTAAAAATTTCTTCATACCATCAAGTTCTAGATTGCTTTGCTAACTGCTCACAAAATGCTGCATCCATTTATTCATCTTCTACAGTGGTCTGCTCATATTGACTTATATCTTATTTTCCCTTCAGACTTTACCAGATTGTTCAATAACTCTACGTTCCTCTAAATTTTCAATACATACACTTTTTCCTCCCGATTCTTTGGCCTGCCTTTGAAAAGGCTATACCCTATTATAGGAATATTCCACGCATATGAGTTCTCAACAAATCATGTCAATTGTGTCACATACCTTAATCATTTATTAAGACTTCCTATTATATGATTTATTCAGCATAATTCTTGCAACAGTACACTTGTCTAACATCCACCTTCTTTCACAATCAGAAATTGCAGTGGCTGGTTTCTCCTGTTAATACTGATATTACAAACTTTTCTGACCAGCTAGAATCTTCATTCTTTGAATATACTGTGCCAGTGGATGTACTCATGAATATACCGTAACCTGACTAATTCCCCTTGTAACTCTCTCATTAGTAGCAATACAGAAGAATGAATCAGAATTAATATTTTAACAAATGTACCACTTTGTCATGTTCAAGATGGCTTAAAATTTGGCAGTTTATTTTAAACTTCTTTTTAAAATTTTTTTTCTAAAGGAAGTTAAAGATAAATATCACAAACCTGAGGACACCAACAGAGGGAATATTCAAATTCAAAGATTTAATATCATTTGACATAAACACAGCATAAAAGAAACCTACCATCTGTGTGATCTTGCATGCTATAACCAGAATCAGCTTCAGCTCACAATTTGTACAGGACAGAACTGATTAAGTTCATGACTCAGCTAATTTTTTGAATAAATAATGGATCTTTGTCCTACAGAGACGTATGGAGGTTCTGTAATATGACCAGCCTTATTCGGAATCAGATCCAAAATTAG
This sequence comes from Cariama cristata, assembly GCF_000690535.1. Lineage (NCBI taxonomy): Eukaryota > Metazoa > Chordata > Aves > Cariamiformes > Cariamidae > Cariama > Cariama cristata. Next base: position 57,006 of record NW_009614580.1, on the reverse strand, counting down.
GGGTTTTAACAACTGTGCTAGAGAGATTCCTTGGCACTTTAAGCATACAGGTTTTAGGTTCACCACCTAAAACCCCAAATTCTAGTTTGAGTAATATTCTTTCTATTTAAATTCTTCCCATAGTTTCCACTGGAAGAGATATTTGCCCTCATTTCCTGCAACAAAGCTGTTGCTATGCTCTATTAAAACAACTGTGCTATAACCCTGCTAACATCTGTGAAGCGTTACGTTTAGTGGTTGGTTTGTTTTTTTGTTAAATGTGGTAAGAGACAGTAAAACTGATTTAAAAGGGCCAGGCATTAAGTCTAAGCAAAATACAGGTCAGTAGGGCTTAGAAGTATTTTAAACTGGAGGCACGGGGTAATTCTTTACATATAAAAAACATTGATAAACATATGAATGCAGTAACGTGAGGAAAGCCGTTCCTATCCAACTTGGCTCTAATTTGCTAGGTATGCTTTCACCTTCACAGTGCCCTAGGCTGATAGTCACTAGCAGGGCAACTAGCAAGTTTGATTTGAGTTTAAATAAGGTAAGAGTTGTTTATAATTGGATAATACTCAACACAGGTTTCAAATACCTGTACAATCCTTTAGTTTTTTAAAAAGGACCTGCAGAGCCTTGCAGCATTCCTCAGCAACTGCTTATTAAGAGATAAATAGGCAAGCATTCAAACATGAAGCTTTTTCTTTGCAAAACACAAAATGAAGTACCATAGTGGACTGACACCTTGTAAATATATCTTCCCTTAATACGCAGAAATTTACAATAACAGGAATTATTCTGGGAGAAAGGCAACAATTGCATGTGAAGTATTCCCAGCTTCCAGTGAACATGCTGAAATGCAGCAATACATTACATACATGTACAAGTTTGCCCTCAAAAAAGAAGGAAATTTGCCCAAAGTTGGAGAAGCAAAAATCTGTAAAGTGGACAATAACATAAATGGCAGTAGACAATGCTCTCAGTGTTTATAAATACAAAAAGAAGATAGAAAATTAAGATAAATAATTTTTAACAAGAAAATATTAAGTAATCATATGCAGAAAATTTAACAATTATTGTAAATGAATCTTCTGTTAAAATTACTTTCATATTTAATTAAACCTCCAAATAAGTAGATAAAGAAATGAACTTTCATTTCAGAAATAAGTTGAAGAACATCAAATGTTTAGTTATTCAATGGATTTTAAGACTACCCATTTATTCATATTCAGATGATGTGAGCACATGGAGAACTGAATACTCCAAAAGGCAAATACAAGACAGTTACGGAAGTGGCTGTTCAGTTCCTCAGCTGGCATTTAATATATACTCAGAGTCCTAACCTTTTCCTTCTGATTTTAGCTTTGCCACATTACAAGAGCTCTCAATTTGACTTGATTTTCATCTAGCTAGCAGAGATGGTCTGTTAGCCCTGTTACTCCTCAGGATATCCAGAACCATCTTTCTTCTTTGCTCTTGCTGAAATGAAAATTATGACCAGGTTACTCAGGGTTGTATCCAGTTGGGTCTTGAAAACCTCCAAGGATGGAGATGGAACAACCTCTCTGGGCAACCTGTTCCATCGCCTGACTGATCTCATTATGAAAAAGATCTTTCTTTCATCCAGTCTGAATCTTGTTTCACATTATGCCCGTGGTCTCTTGTCCTACCACCATGAAGAGCCTGGATTCTCATAGCTGTTGGAAGGCTGCTATCAGTAGACATCTCTTCTCCAGGCTGAACAAGACCAGTTACCTCAGTCTCTCCTCATAGGGCAAGTGCTCCAGCCCCTAGATTTCTCTCTGTTGCATTTAGTGTTGTCTTTCCTGAACTGGGGCATCCAGAACTGTATAGAAAACCTAGATGCGGTCTAAAAAGTGTTCAGCTGAAGTGTTAATCACTTCCCTCGCTCTCCTGGCTCTGCTGCTGTGAATACAGTCCGGGATGCTGTTGGCCTTCTTTGCTGCCAAGGCACACTGGCACTCTGCTGGCTCCGATGCAGCTTGGCTTCCCTGTCCACCAGGACCCCCAGGTCCTTTTCAGTGGAGTTGCTTCCCAGCCCATAGGTCCCCAAGCTATACTGTTGTTGGCAGTTGTTCTTTCCCAGGTGAAGGATTTTGCTTTTACCTTTGCTGAATTTCATAAAGTTTCTGTTGGGCCATTTCTCCAGTTTGCTGAAGTTTCTCTGGATGGCAGCCCCACCCTCAAAGGTATTGACTGGTGTGCCCCCCCCCATTTGGTATCATCTTCAAACTTGACAAGAACACTTTTTATACTGTACTTTATAATCACTATTAACAAAAGCAGGTCACCTATGCAAATATGCTTCCTAGTTTCATCCTATTTTCTGGAAATACATTATCCAAGCTAAGAAGCCCACAATTACATAAAATCTAGACTCTGAAGAAAGTGTCTATATCCCCTCCCATCTCCAGTTAGCAGCTAAATCATATTTAATTTTCTAAAGTGATGGAATTTTATGCACTAACCAAAGCTTTACATCCAGCTTAAACCAACTCTGACTATTACAACAAAAGAACCTGAAGTTACATGCCTCCTTTAACTGGCTGGATTTCTGCCATTCATGCTTACTATACAACACAATGCCATTAATTGATGTCACAGTAGAGGAATTTTCCTCCCCCAGAGTCACATATTCTAGAAAGGCGAGCATTCAGGACAAATACCAAATTCAGTACCCAATTGCAGGTTCATGCCGGCAAAGACTGAAGAGAAACAAGAAAATATACAGCCATATTAATAATCACAGCAGTACTCAAAAAAAACCCCAAAACAAACCAACAAAACTCAAAACTCTGTAGTTCATACTCACAACTCTTCCCCACAATATGAAGTTAGAAGTGACAAAGGACCAAGCCTTTCTCATTGAAGGGAACTTGGGCAGAAATAACAATGTGTGGTGCATTGAGAGCAGTAATGCAAGAAACAACAGGGGTTGAAGGATTAAAAACAGTTTGAATTTAGACAACAAAGAAACAGACAAAGATACCAAAAGAATAACTTCACTTTTTTTTTTTTTAATATTTCTTAAAGCATTATTCAGTGATCCACTGTGTGCTGTTTAATTCTTATTTCAGTATGATGAAAAGAATCTCATCAGGGTAGGTATTGTGATGTGGAATTCAACAAAGCATTGTTCACAGACATTGTCTATTCATCTCTGCCACCTGGTTTTGAATCCAGTCTCACTAATGGTAACTAAAAGCTTCTTGAATTTAAAAGCTTTACAGACTACAAGTGGAATAAATATATACAGCCTCAGTGGAGTCTTAACCAAATAGGGATTTGTGCTGTGTTTTAAAGAAGCATGGAAAGTGGCATGCTTGGATTGACCTGAAGTGAGGATTTTAAATATCAAGAATTGCAGAAAGAGCATTCTACTATTCTCAGAAATCTAGTAGCAAACCAATTATATAAAATATGGTTGTAATAGATAACGGCTCTGATTTATTAGACATTAACGCTTGTATACCTTGTTGAAGGATTCAGTAATCATAACTTCTATTTTTAAACAGATCTTTTTATTTCAAGCCTTCAGTTAACTCTCTTCCCCTTTTTACCACACCCACAAACGTGTTGTCATTTATAATTTCAAATAAATATAAATATCTTCAATGTCAATGTCAATTAAGAAAATCATCCAGTTGAATGGCAGTAAGAAATTTTGAGGGCAATATTTATAAAAATCATTGCACAAAGCAAATCTTTTAATAAAATAGATTATGACCTTTTATTCCCAATTTATAAGTAATCTGGATGCTGATTTGAAGATCCAAATCTTTGAGACAGAATTCTAACTTCTTTTTCTTAATGGCTTGGAAAAGGTAATCAGATCTGTTCACTTGGTCTGGAAACAGATTGTCAAGCCATTTCCCTACTAGGTAAAGAGTGCTTCTAAGGTACT